>NC_061510.1:125646452-125676444 GCF_022539505.1 Lolium rigidum
CGACATAAAGGACATGTCGAGGTTTTGAACTAAGTGCTCTCTTTCTGCTTCGGGTATGTGTTGTAACCTTGATCTTCCTCCTGTTCCGAGCCTCCCTATGGCTATCACCCGAAACCCTAGATTGTCGACTTAAATCGCCCTTCTCCTGCTCGGATGCGTAAGCCGCCTCCTTTCTCCTGTTCAACTCAGCTGCTCCGTTTTTCTATTTCTCCGGCAGCTCGTGCGAGCCTATATTGATAAGCTTGCGGTTCTTGAGCCGTAGCCGTTGTCGTCATTGGCTCCGAACCATCTAAAGCTTTTGCAGCTCTATCCCAGTGCTGCTTGTGGAAGTTGAACTCGACACGTGGTGTGGGCCCGACATATTTAGTGCCCATACCTCTCCTTAGATCCGAGGGATCGACATAGGGATTACCCAAATCGTCGAAAGCCTCCGATGTTTCCTCTTGATTTTCGATAGCATAAATCCGATGATATTTTGTACTCGGATCTATGTTGGGTTTGGTGACATCATTGTTGAGATTGATGAAGACCTTGCCCACCGTGATAGACTTGTCGATGAAGTCGTAACTGTCGACATCGCTTGAGTCATCGCTTATATATGAGTCCGCAGATGACTCGAACGATGTGTCGCCGAAGATCTTGGCGAGTTTCTCCCTTGCTCTGGTGTTGACGTAACGTGTTTCCGAAGTTTCTTCTTCTCCTGACTCGGTTGACGATGTATAGCTTGAAAAATCGGAATCGACCGCCGACGATCCCGACGAAATCGGAATTTCGACACGATACGATCCTTCCTTCTCGACGCGAAAGTGAAACCTTCCGAACGTCATCTCCATGGGCTCCGCCGGATACGCATATGCATCCAAACGGGAGGGTGGGTGAGGAACAAAATCGACAAGACCAGCAGCGATCTGTTTACCTCGATCCATTGTGTTGCTTCCGGTTGACGATGTCGAAGATCTTGAACGTGCCATCGAGATCAGATCCTTACGCCTCTAATTCCTACAGACGGCGCCAATTGACAAGGTATCGACTTGTCAATTCCTACGGGTTATAGGCTAGGGTTTAGTTAGAAGTAGAGGGCAAGTAGATCTCGAAGGTTTCAGCCGAAAAGTACTCGACGATTATGAAAACTAGGGTTTGTGAACAATGATTCGATGATCTCTTCGTCCCTCGACTCCCCTTTATATAAGAGGCGGAGCCGAGGGTTTCGTTTTGTACAAGTTACGAGTCCGGACGGTTTCTAACTCATCCCGCCAGATTACAAACAACACCTCCTATTACAACTCTACTTTCCTTAATATATCTTGGGCTCCCGAATCTTCTTATTCTTCGGGTAGTGGGCCTTCATTAAACCCCGGGTACTATCTCCGGCAGGCCCATTCGGGATGCCTATGTCACATACCATTTTTCTGACATCATCTGAATTAGTTATGATTTTTACAAAATTAGACAAATTTGAAAAATGGCCTACGCCGAGGGTGGCCGTTGGCGTAGCCCTGTCTACGCCTAGGGCCAAAGATATGTCGAGGGCTGCCCTCGGCGTAGACCTCACTATGCCGACGGCCGAGCTACGCCGAGGATCGAAAGGGCAGGCTGGCCTGGCCGGGCCATAAGCCGACGGCCCCGACTTTTGGCCGTCGGCGTATAGCCTGGCCCTCGGCGTAGCCTCCCATTCCTGTAGTGCATTTTGCGGTTTTGGACGAAAAAAATGGCCATACCATTTTGCGGTTTAACAGATCCCGCAAACCGGACTGGCTCGTAAAATATTTTTCGGTAAGCTGGCAAAGGAGGCTCTCGGAGTCTCAGTCCTCATATTTCCAGTTTCACGGACCCAACGTACGGTAAACTGCAAAGGAGAAAACGATTGGCAGGGGAAGGTAGTTTCAGCTCTTGTCGCCGCCCTTCCGCTCTGCCTGAATCGCCGGAATCCGGCGAACTACCATCTCTGGCGACTTGATGAGGTGAATGTAACAACTTGATGTTCAAGTGAAGCTAAAATGAGTACACTCACGCCATCAGTTAAATTATAGTGCTGCGCACACTCATCTGAACACATGTGAAGCTCAAAGACTATGCAGGTAGGTTGTAGATAGAACCGTGGAAGCACTTCATTATGATTAAATTACCACACAAGAACAGCAAGCAGCAAGACAAATCAGGAGGGACCTTTCTCACCTCATTTCCTCTTGGCATTATACATGTCCCTACCATTTCTTTGGATCTTTTGAGACCGAAACTTGGCCGGTGGTCGCGGGTTAATTAATCTGTGTGTCGGTTGTCCTTTCATGTGTCTTGATCTAAATCGAGAATTTCAAAATGGTTTGAATTGTTTGGTGTTATTATGCATGCACACTGATTTTATCTTGTGCACGTGATGCACCTCCCAGGTCAGTAGGTCACGATAATGACCAGCTGTTAAGCTGTAAGAGAAGGCCTATGTCTATTCGTGCATTTGGCGGTGTTTTGTTCTTGAACAAGAATTTGGCGGTGTTGAACATGACATGGGACATGGGCTATGTGTGTCTGCATTCACTTGCCGTGCCGGAGAAACCCAGCATCATCACCGTTCATCAGCACAAAAGCTCCACTCCCAGATCGGGAATGATGGGATCGAGAGGCGCTGCCATGCCGGCAAAAGGCTCTTGGAGCGGCTCTAGAAGAATACAGGTACAGACTGTACAGTCTCTATCCTGTGATCGATCTCTTTATACTTTAACTGCTACTTGCTTTCCAAAGCATATGTTGTTGACTGGATAAATCTCTAGCCTAACCGTTGTAAGTAGTATCAATCAAAGTACTCCGTATAAAGTTCAGCGCGTACTAAAGCACGCTGTACGGATCCCGCCATGAATAATGTCCCAGCTCGGCTCCTGCACATTATTCGGGTACATTCATGACTGTTATTTTTTGGAGACCTGGGTACATTCATGTCAGTTCAGCTCCTGGGCGAGGAATCTCTGTACTACCAAGAAGAACAGCACTACAGCAGGAGCAAGAGCAGAATCAAAAGGTACGTCTCCACGAACCGCTCGCTCGAGTACATCTCCACGATCGAGCGAGCGTCAGCTCAGTCGAAATCTAAGAGCATCTCCAGTCGCGTCCCCCAAACCGTCCCCAAAGGGATTTGGGGCGCGCCGGACAAAAAAAAGCGTTCCAGCCGCGTCCCCCAAAATCCTTTTTTGTCCGGCGCGGCCCGATACGGTGTCCGGTGCTCCGAGCCCGTCCCCGTCCCACAGGGGACGCTCCGGGGACGCCGGACACAACGAAAAGCGAGGCGGGGAGTGGCGGGGCCGACGCGTCAGCGGCACGGAAGGCTAAAACCCCGTCGCCTACCTTTGGTCAAGCGACGTTAATGGCGTCCCTGTTTTCCCGAGCGACGCGAGGACGCGTCTCGTCGTGCATGGCCGCGTGGCCGTCCGCGCCGGAGTTGTTGCGTGCAACCACCCGCGCCGCCGCTCGTTTTAAGACGCCCTCCATTTATCGCCGCTCATCATAATCCTTCTCGTCGCCGCCGCCTCCCCCTTCCCAGATCCTCTCCTCGCCGCTCAAAAAATGTCGTCCTCCCGCAAGATCGCCGCGGCGAACGGCTTCGTCCGCGGCAGCCTCACCGTGGCGGAGGCGTGGGCGCCGTACCACGCCCGTATCCGGTCCCGCCGGACGTGCGGGCTGCGCGGCCGGCGCGGCTGGAAGATGGCCGTGAACGGCATTGGCATCCCGCCGCCGCCGAAGCCAGACACGCAGCAATGGCGGGACGCCATCAAGGCCCGTCGGGCTCAACTCACCGCCGAGGAGCGGGCGGATCCGACATGGGCGGCCAAGGACAACGACGGCGGTGGACGACGTACTTCAAGGCCAAGTACGACGTCGAGCCGCACGACGACCGACGGGCTCATCGGCGGGCCCAACAGCTGGAACAGGGAAGGCCGCGCCCTGTTCTGGGGCGTTCCGGGGCGCACCCTCGAGAACGTCATACGCGGCCTCCGCAACGGCGCTCCGCGGCTGGAGATGCCGTCGTCGCCGCTGCCTTCTCCTAAATGGCAGCCGAGGAGGACGACGTACTCGTCCTCCTCGCACTCTTCTTCCTCGGGGCCGGCGCGATCGACGCCGTCGTCGTCGTCGCACGGTCGGCGCCGTATACCGTTCCCAAACGGGAGGTCAAGGAGGAGCCGGCGACGCCCGTCAACACGAGGCGTGGCGGTAGCGGCGACGGGCGGCAGCAAGGGAGGCGCGGCGGCGCCCTCCTCATCCCGAAGCCGGAGGTGAAGGAGGAGCCGGAGGAAGCGTCGCGAGCGGCGCCGCCGGCGGAGTACGAGCGGCAGCGGCGGCTCATCGCCGGCAGCGACGACCCCGAGGACTCGCCCGGGGCTGCGGGCGGCGTTCTTGGCGTCCATGGACGACAAGGACGCTCGGAGGGGCGACCCGGACGCGGCGATCGCCATGTCCATCCGCGACTCCGGCAAGCCGCTGGTGGACCTCACCGACGACGGCGAGGCAGGACCAAGCGGCTTGGTGAAGGACGAGCCCGTGGACGAGCCCGTCGACGAGCGCGTCAAGCGGGAGGTCGTCACCGACGAGATGTACAACTTCCGGCGAGTACTACGACGCCTCCGGCCGCCGCAAGTGGTTCTAGATTAGGTTTAGTTTTAAAGTTAGTCAAATTTCGTTCGAATCTATGTAAGTTTGGACGAATCTAATCGAATCTAGTCAAGTTTAAAATTTACGAAATTTTGTTTGGGGGACGCGACTGGGGAGCGACGTCCCCCAAACGCGGCACGAACGAAACACGTCCCCCAAACGCTCAATCCGGCGCGGTTTGGGGGACGGTTTGGGGGACGCGACTGGAGATGCTCTAACATGGCAAGCCGGTTTAGTTTATGATTATTCACCTAACTGGGAAGGTAAATACTACATATCTGAGTCCGATCGTTGTCAAATCGTCGGACCTCTTCCGGACCGTCCATCTCATCTCCATCCAGCGGCTTGGTTTTGCATTTTTTCCCCATTTACCTTCCAAAACGCCTCCCCAAATCGCTCCCCTGAAACACCTCCCCAAATCGATCTCCGCCCCCCTCGCGACCTTCCCGTCGTCGTCCCTCGGCTCTCAACGCCGCCCCAGCATCCATGTTCTCCACCCCTCTCCTCATCACAGTGCCACATCCTACCCTCGATCCGATGCTTCCGCCTCCAGCCTGCTGGGAATCGACGCTGGAACGCACGTATGAAGCTCCGCCATCAGGGCAGCAATGGCCGGCGACCGGCGCAGACGCGGCGCAACCAGGCCGGAAAGGATCAAATCCAACCAAAGTTGTGGGTTGTAGGCTACTTCTAAACTCTCACGTTTGCGATCTTGATTTCTTCAATGACTGCACGATTTAGGGAAAAGGTAATATCACCGAACCTAGCTCCAGTGTGCGCCTATTCCTTTCCACTTGGATTTTCGTAAACAAATTTACCAGCTGGTTACATAGGCTATATCCGACATGTGGTCAGATCTTGCATCTGCTAGCTTCTTAGATCTATGTGTAGTAACATTAGTAATGATCGTGATGCGGCAAGATATTTTTTTGCTTCCATGTACTGTTTGTTATGCAACGAGAGAGTGATATCCTGCAAGCAATTTAAACTCTTGTAGTTCAAGCATGTCTTTTTGGCACCAGTAGATTGTGTTTTGGTCTTGCTTAACCTGATGATATAGCTTGTGTTTTGCCCATCATGCAGCGTGCGTAAACTGACAAGACAAAGAAATTGTTTCAGATCAAATTGGTACGTACATCAGAGGAAGATGTATGCACATGCTGGATGCAAGCATATCCAATTTTAATTTCAAATTTGTATGTTTCCACCATGGATGAGTTATGCTGAGGTAACACTGCTTATGTGCTTCAAAACATCTATGCTTACAATACATGTTCGTTATATTGTGAAAGAACTAATTACTTGCGTAGAAATATGCATGCTTCCAATTTCAATCGCTTCACATATAGATGATTTGTATTCAGGTAGCACTAATATCTTGATTCGAAATATCCCTATGTATACTATATGTTTTTCTTCGGCCTGGATAGTTTATGGCATATAACCATGCTTCTTGCTTCTTGATTTTTGTTAGTGAATTTCAGTACCATTGTAGTTTAAATATTGCCCTCGTGCTAATAGTAATATTTGATCCTTCGAAGCTTCTATGTGGTACTAGTTATGTTGAGATAGCATAACATTAATGCTTCCAAAGCATGTATGTTTTTGAAGTTTGCATAATAGAACCATGCTCTACCGTTTGCATTTGTTGTTCTAAAATTGATGCTTCCGAAGCATGTATGTTTTTCAAGTTTTGCATAATAGAACCATGCTCTACCTTTTGAATTTGTTGTTTAAATGGAAATAACACTGTGCTCTGAAGGCAAAAACCTTATGATCGATTCTTATTTTACACTGAAGCAAGTTTTGATATTACTGGAAGCAAATTATATCATCTATAAGAAGCTTTTATTTTGAACATGCTTCTCAACCATTATAGATTGCTGATCAGGCTATACTCTGGCCGTATTAGGGTTGTATATTGAAAAATGTACCAAATCTTTTCGGGAAAGCGTGCCTTTTTGTGTTTCGAAACATATATGCTTCCAATAAGTTTCATATACGTTGACACTGACGAAGTCTTGTTTTTGCGAAAAATCATGCTTCCGAACATGTTGTGATACTACACAGTTTTGCTTCCGAAAATCTATGCTTCCTAAGTTTTTTTTGTGATAGGAACATAGTTTTGATTCAGAGCATCCATGCTTTACATGTCTACTATATGCATACTTCTGTTTCTACAAGGAGATGATTGCAGGTCGTCGACAAGCCCCCACTGCTCTTCATCAACACCGTCATCGCTGTTCATGGGCGTGTGCTATGATCTCGTCGAGGCTCCTTCTCGAAAACAGTGGTCTACACACCGGTGCCATGTTCAAGCATGTGTTGTCCTAGCGGGTGTGCTTCTATAGTCTCAAGGGCATGTAGGGCCACTTACGCTGCCCGATTATTGTACATCGAAGCCAATTCTAATATTAGTACATGCAAATTCAGTTCTCTTTTCTGAAAGATATATTGTTTCATTTGAAGCAAACACACTACTTTTTGTCAAACAATATTGATGGAAATGAATATTTCTTAGTATATTGGAAGCGAACACGCATTATTGTTTCATTGGAAGCAAAATGGAAAAAGTTATTTGTTCATTCGAAGGACATTTTTTCAAATCTGGAAATAAACTAATCGAAAACAGTGAAAATGAGAAAGATTGTTGATTCACAGGGAAGCAACCTTGTTGTCCGATCGCAGCAAAATATTTTTTGGTGGAAATCGAAATTTAGTTAATCTGGAAATGAAGCTCACCAGAAGTAAACATATTTTCTTTCATGGAAGCAATATTGAAAAGCTTGAGAAACACAATTTTGATTCAAAGGAAGCGTACTATAGTATATGGCATGGAATCTTAATTTTCCATGCATTATTAGCTTTCATAACAAATACTACTAAAAAGTTCCGCTTAATTAGCCTTAGAGATTACAGACCAGACGTGATTTAAGGGAACAGTTTTAGGAGAGAGTACTTAACGCGCTAGTTTTAGGAAGCAGCAAACAAGGCAAACTGGGCATATAATCGCACGGTTCACAAAAGAAAGATCGTACAGCTCTGGCCTAGTCCGATGGGAAGCTAGGAATCGGCGTCCGATTCCTAGTGCTCCCCAACTGGGAATGCTTCCTCTCATGCTTATTGCTGTTAGCACTTATCTTTCCTGATACACATGCGAGGACAGCTCGAGTGTCATTGTTAACACTAGCGAGGGCCATCGTCGGTTATCTCTCCGATTCAGTTCAGCTGGGACGCGCCAGGGGCACAGGCCGCTCGTGAGGCGCCGCGACAACGACGCCGCAAGTGTTTATTTTGTCTTTGTGCCTATTTTGATACAATAAGAAATAGAGAAGTCGGTGGCTGCTAAAACCCACGGGCAAAAGATAATCGACGAAGAGGACGCGATGATGGGGCCGAGCAAACAACAAGCGGGTTAAATGAACGAGCAGTGCTGCCCTTCACGTGGCATCCTTTCTGCACTCTCTGTTATCAATCTTACCACATTGCAGATTACGAGGCCCAGGGCCAAGACCCCACATGTTCCCCCTCTGCGACCATCAATTTGTTAATCCGGTTTACCAGTTCATCAAGTGTTATCTTTGTCTGCAAGTTGACAGTTCAGAGAGCTATAGAATTGACTTGTTGAGTTGGGTTGCCTGCACATGCCAACTGTATTTTGATCTGAACATGGTGAAAGTTTGAACATGATGTATATGTGGTTGAAGAAAAGAAGAAACTGAAGAATGTACCACTGCAGTGAAGTGAAAGAGGTGGTTTGGTTTCTAGTAACGCGGCTCACGGGTGGCCGTCACGGACAGGGCCGCCCGGCCGTCACTGTGGTCATCAAATCCTCCGTCAAATCGCTGCCTCCTTCTACTAGGCTCTAGCTAGCGTCACAAGCTTCCCTTCCCTGCCTCGCCTCGCGCCCACGACACCTTCGGCTTCAAGCCTCCCCCTCCTCTGAATTCAGCAACCGCCGCACCCTGCCGAGCTGCCTCAAAAGCAGCGTGCATGCACTAGTGCAGCCTAAAGCCACCGCCGCCACATGCCGCGTGTTGCGGCAAGCTAACACAAGCGCAACTCTTCTCTTCCCTTTTCCCTGCCATTGCCAAGCTCGGCAACGATACGAGATCGTCGTGTCCAGGCCAGGAGCCAGGAGGAATGTCTGAACCGGCCACGCAATGCAGGTTGGTCGCTGGCTAGGATTACTCCTCAATTTGCCTTCTTCGATGCTTTCTCGGTTTCCAGGACAGATTCTTGGATTCTTTATCCCTGGATGCCTTCTTGGTCCGGGTGCTGACCGTGTTCTTGAACTGCGTGTTTGATGGCGTACGTGTTAACGAGGATCCTAGGAGGGTTAATCCTGAATCCTTTTTCGTTCTGCATTTTTTGTTGATTGTGCAGGGGAAATGTGGGCGGCGGCGAGGGTGGTGGCGGCGGCATGAGGACGGTGGAGTGCCTCAGAGGGAGGCTGCAAGCTGAGAGGGTGGCGTCCAAGGCGGCCAAGGAGGAAGCCGACCAGCTCGCCAGCAGGGTATGGTACCTTCTCCTACACACATCCCGTACTCATGCGCCAGCTCCTTCAGTGGCTATTGGTTCATTGCATCTTACATTCTTACTTGGAATTTTTCTTCTGTTGACTTAATTCGATGGCTGGTCACAGTTGGACGAGCTTGAGAAGCAGCTCGCCGAGGAGGTGAAGATCAAGAACAAGGCGGAGAGGAGGCTCAGGAGGGCCATCAAGAGGCTGGAGTCCCTCAAGATCCTCGACGTGCAGCTCTCGCCCTCGGAGACCTCCATTGGGTCGCTCTCTTCCAACTCCACTGGCTGCTCCGGCCAGCAGCAGCCGGAACCTGCTGGCTCGCTGACGAGCACCATCGATTCCGTGCGTTCCGTCCCTCATGCTGGTGGCGGCGAGGACAAGGGATGGGACGGCGACAGCGCCAAGGGCTCGTCGGCGGGTTCCTGCACCACCCAGGCGAACTCCTCCCACGACGGGAGCTGGTTCTCGGTGGTGTCCGCGCAATCCGGGTCTGGTCTCTGCTGCAAGGAGGAGGGTCGCGTGGTCGTGTATCATGACGACGCCAAGAGTTCCGGCGGTGGTTCCGGTGACGGTGCTGCTACTGACGCTGGTCATGATTCACAGAGGTACGCAGCGTGCTGGTAAACAATGAGTGTTTGCTGATAGATTCAAAGTATAAAAAAAATCAACTATTAACCTTTTCTGCGTAGGAATTATTATGACATACTTTGATCCTGTTTAATTACGTCTAGCTGCTAGTTCCAAATGGAGAATGCATTCACCATGTTTTAGTGTTAGCTATGGAGGATTGGAAGGAACAATAGGTACTGCATGCTTCTCTTTGCATCAACGAGCAGAATGATTGCGTTTTAGGATAGAAAAAAGAGATGGACGGACTGTCGGCGTTGTACGCCACAGAAACTACAGCAGAACCACCTGAGAAATTTTCAGAGCATCACCTTTTCGCTAGGAACCCAGCGGTCGCCGCCAAACAGATTCTGCTAATGCTGTTGTAGATGTAGCAACTGCAGTCATGCTCCCACATTGATTCTTGATGCGTCTGTCAATCTCCTTTCATGCCATCTCTGCAACAGTGTTACAGGTTTGTGTAAAACTAATGAAAATTTTCTCTGCACTTGCTAGCAGGGAGTCGGAGCAACCTGCTGCGTCCAGCGGTTCATCGAAGTCTGAAGCTAGCTACCGCGGCGAGGAGGACGACAGGCTAGCGCTGGTGCTGGTAGAGAACCCGCACTATCACACCGCAGAATCAGGTCGACCGAGAACAGAGGACGGCGCCGAGACCAGCGACAGTAGGGAGCCGGAGGCAGAGAGCAACAGGCTCGCCATGGTCCTGGCCGATCCACAGCCACAACGCGACGCGCCGCCGGTGATGGGCATCAACGGCGGTAGCGGCAATGACGTGCAGTCGGTGCTCCTGGCGCTGCGGCAGGTGAAGGAGCAGCTCCGGTACACCATCGAGCGGAGGTCCGAGGGACTCGTCGCACACCGGGAGCTGTATGGCCACTGATCCGTGCAAGATGTCGAGCAGCTGAAGCTGTCGAATTGCAGTGGTGTGTATTTACAGAGCTGGGAGTATATGTAGGAAACGGAATAAGGTTTCAGTCTTGTGTAGTTATGCCTGGATCGTGAGACATGGAGGTCGTATTTATAAAAGAATTTTCTCTGTTGTCCTATTTATAAAGCCAAGTTTCTCTGCTGATTACTTCTAACTCCATTTCCTAAAGGTGTGTAAATTATTTCTCAAGTAGTTTGACAAAACTCATAGAAATATCAAATATGTACTGAGAACTATGATACTACCTCCGTCTCAGTTTAACAGGCACGCACGTAGTTTAAGAAATTGCTTTGACCATTATTTTAATCAATAAAATATAAAATGTATATCACAAAAATTATATCATTGGAAAGCTTTTTTGCATACGAATCTAATGATATAGATTTTGTAGACATAAAATTTATATTTTGTTGACCAAATCTATGGTCAAACTTTGTCCTAAACTGCATAAGTGCCTGTTAATCTGAGACGGAGGGAGTACTATGAAATGTATGAGATAATGCACTATCTAAACACATTGATTTGGTATCATCAATGCTGGCATTTTTTACTAAAATTTTGGTCAACGTTTACATCATTTTATTTTTGAGCAAAGGAAAACATTCTACAGATTTACTAGTTATATGAAACTAGCCAATGTCGATCACCCGCAAGTTGAATACACTGGATGTGCACCGCACTTCCACCGTCATATCATGATTTTCAGATCCCATCGCATCCCTTAGTTGCACATAGCGTCTGAAACATACAATCCAAGGATAGAACTGCAGACACAGGTAAAATGGCTACGAAGAAATGTCCTCACTGCAGACACATGAGTATGACTGAAGTACACGATTATCCCCGAACCAAGCAGCAAACAGACGATACGCTGCCCGGCAAGTACAGTAAGGAAGTCATTAGGTAGGTGCTACACAGTACACAGCACTCAATATGGCTCGGACAACATGACGCCATTGGTGTCGTTAGTGGTGTACAGGCTACGGGCTTCACCAAAGCCTCTCGGGACATACCTGAGAACCTGCAACAAACGGTGTTGGTTTCCATGTTATTATTGGGATACAAGAGCAAACAAGACCTCGGCACAAGAGAGCATAATTGTTATATGATGTCTAACCTCAACAAAAACAGGGAGCGCTTCATCACGCTGTGCCTGCCACAGTGGCTGCATCCTGAGTTGCCCATGCGTAGGAAATGATGAAAACGACTAGTTAGAACAGCGATATAAAAAAAAAGCAGAAATTTCACACAAAACCATGTACTAAATCGGAAGTAAAAAAAAAGGTCCACTAAAACCATGGTGTGGTGGAGGGCATACCGGCTTGGAGGCGTCCTTGTCATTTCCTTTAGATCCTCCACTAGGTGTTCCTGCAAACCTGGTAAAGTCATGAAAGACATGTCAGATAGCTGGTTGTTAGGTTAGGGTTCTATTGAAAAGAATGGCATAACGCTGCCGCATTCATCTACCTGAGGGCTCGTGCCTTCCGCTTCTCTTCTTCCGCCTTGCCAGCCTCTGTACTCTGGCCTGTGCTCTGACCAAATCGTTCTAAGCGGGCCTTTTTCTTGGCCTCAGTATCGTCAGAGGCAGGTGAGGGAAGGCCAAACCTAGCAAATTAATGGAAGTCTGTATCAGTTGATGATATGGGGGAGTCAAAAAACAAAGAACTGCATCATAGGTAACAAAGTGTATTACACACCTCTCAGCCCTGGATTTCTTCTTCTGCTCCTCCATCTTTTCATTTGAAGATACAGTCCCAAACCTTATAAACAAGATATCAAATGCCGTATTTCTTAGTATTCGACATATATCATGAGTGCAACAGATCGACCAGATAGAAACCACAGAAGTGACAGAGAAGACAGAGAATGACTTAGCATGGAAGCACTCCGTCCAAGTTTGAGCAAATTAAGACAGGAAACTAAAATGGAAATACATATTAACTTAAGTAGATTGAAGCTGAGTTTTCTAATATTAAGCAGCACTATGGCACAAAATTTGTATTTAATAATGATGTTGCAACATGTACTATCAATCAGTTCTAATAATCCAGCATGTACTAACAAGTTCATGTACTCACAAGTTGGAGGGAGTCTACCATACCGCGAGAGTGGGCTTAGGTGTGAGTTGGGGAGTTTGCCGTTCCAGTTCTTCGCAGCTGGTTTAACGGCTTCTTGTAAAAACTTTTCTATCCTTCTATAAAGATACGGTCCACCTTTGGCATACTTTTGAAAAAAAAAAACAAGTTCATGTACTAATGGCCAGTTTTTTTTTTTTTTTTGATGTTGCTAATGACTTCATGTACTATAAAATAACGCTTCAGCCATTTAAGCTGTATGCATAAGATGAGCACAATTTCTATGATATACAAAGCTTTGGAGTAAGAACTGCTCAATGATAACGTTCTTTCACCATACAGATCTTATTAAATGTGTTCAATAATAAGATCATTTCATCATACTGATCTTATTCTTAACAACCTAAACAACAAAACCAATGGACATACCTAAACTTAACTGTTAAAAGTTACAGCATCATTTTTACTCATTTTTTTTAACAGTTCTATTTAAAATGTGTCTGCTTAATTACGGATCTGTGTGTCTAATATTTCACCGGTTAGCAGGTATATTTTATAGCATTTAGATATGTCGCCTTCCAAAATTAAGTAAATGGCATGGAAGAGAATTTGTCAATATATCATGACAGAAATGGGATGTATGGTGAATCTAGCCTAACATTATGGCAGTCAGTGTAATAAATCTTTGAAGTCAAGACCATAGGACCAATAAAAAGATCGGCACTGTACTACAGTAGTATTACGCAGAGCATGAAGTGCTACGACTAAAGGAGGTAAAATTCTTGCCATAGCAAGTACTCCCTCCGGTCCTAAATATAAGCCATATAGTTTTTGGCACGGAAATTAAGAAACACACATTTTGAAAAAATTACACCATGTTTGGCTGGGATTAACCCTAGGCAATTAACGTGAGCTAATAGAGGACTTTGCATAAGCTAAGGAAACATAATCAAATCACTAAGAATACTTTCCATACAAGTGGGGCAACCTCGTAAACCTTATATTCTGGAATTTTTCTCAAAACACTATATGGCTTATATTTAGGAACAGAGGGAGTACATGAGAAGGCGAAACAAGCTCGTCTTCAGGATATCTAGGCATTGCTATCCCAACTAATGCAGCTATAATTGCACAGCCCCACAGGATAGTGCACATGGAAGTAACATTAACACCCTTACTATCTTCAGGATAATCCATTGGAGGTATACTGACTAAGTCACTTGTTCTTTGGCAGAAGGGCAACTTTCACAGCATTTGTAGATTACAATAAAAGCTTTGATGCTTAGATTATCAGCCATCGCAATAGTCTTTTTGTATTGACTACTCCTAAACATCCAGAAGCAGCTAAACGGTGTGATGGTTAGTTTTTATACCGTGTAAATCCGCTTCAAATCCATGCCTACTAGAAACAAGTTAACTGAAATCTACGAAGTGGGTACACTATTAGATCTGCAATACCACAATTTGAGATTAGCCCGTGGCCAACAATAAGCATGCATATTAGGGCTAATGCCTCAAAAGCACGGCAAGTGGAAAAGGTACACAATAATTTCTAACACGGCTACCCTAGAGAGCCAGACGCCGCCAAATCTGTCGGATCCGTAAAGGAAAATAAATCTGTAAACCCTAGCGGGAGGGGTTTGACAGAAGAATCACCTCTCGGCGCGACTGCTTCGCTTCTCGTCCTCGGACATCACCACCTGTGTCCCAAACCGCTCCGCGCGGCGCATCTTCTTCTCCAGATCCGTGGCCGCGCCGCCGGCCGCGGCGGCGGCGCTAGGGTTTTGGGCTGCCGTGGGGTTCGGGGGCGCCTCCCCCGCGGCAGCGGTCGCCGGGGACGTCGGCTCGGCGGTGGCCGCGGCCTGCGCGGGCTTGGAATCCTCGGATGCCATCGGGGAGCGCTCGTCGGGGAGCGTCGCTCACGGTCGCGTAGGAGTGCGGCAGGAGATTTTTTTCTGGTGCTGCGTTTTCTGGTGCTGGAGTTCGCCTCTATGCTTCGCGAATGGGCCACAGTTTCAGTTGGGAGACAAATATACGGGCTTTGTGCGGGTAGGTGTCCAAACAGCGTTTCGGTGCGTGTCTAGAGGGAACGAGAGTTGAGCCGTTGAGCGCACCGGCGGGTCCTGCCCGGATCTAGGGCCTGCTTGGTTGGTAACAAGGATTTCCTCGTATACGTTGAGATGGAAAATGGAAGTTTGGCTGTATCGCATGAACTTTAAGGGCGCGTTTGGTTGGTGGGCCGATTTCCTGCATGGCTGCGTAAGCGAGATGTGAGCTCCTGCGCGTCGCAAACGGGCCACGGTGCAATTTTGGACTGTTGTTCGACAGGCTGTGTAATTTTTTTGGCCCAGCAGAAACAAATGGCTCAGTTTGTTTGGTTTCATACCAGCCCAGTAAAAGCCTCACCACTTATCCACATGGTGACTTTACCTCTCACCACCTCACCTATCACAAAGCCTCACGTCGCCGTTCACAAGTTTCGGCACGTCGGCGACCACGAAGACAGACATCACCATGGCACCGTCGATCACGCCGGTCAAAACCGTCACCGCGTCGCCGACCACGAAGACGAAAAGCACCATGACACCGTCGGTCACGCCGGTCAGAAGCATGGGCACGTCGCCGACCACGAAGATGAAGACCACCATAGCACCGTCGTTCACGCCGGCCAAAAGCATCACCACCTCGCTGACCACAAGGACGAAGCTAAACACCACCATGACACTACCGTTCACGGCCGTCACAAGCATAACCATGTCGCCGATGACGAAGCTAAATACCACCATGACACCGTCGGTCACGCCGGTCACAAGCACCACCACGTCGTGGACCACGAAGATGAACATCACCATGCTGCCACCACCATGGATTATCACCTACTTCTCACATATCATCACCACGTCGCCGTCTATGAAGATGACAAGCGAATCTCAAGGCCACTCTTTCTCCAGGCTTTCTTTCCGCACTATTATGGATAGTCAAATAAGGGGAAAAATTGGATTCAATTGTCAACCGGTCCTATCAAAAATAGGATTGACTATGGATTCGAGCCATCCCACATGGTCAAAAGTAATGAAACTATACTCACACATATGTACACATTACAGTATACTAGTGAGTCATTATTTATCCGTCTATGTCCACCAAAACAAAAAACTTTTAACATGAAAATCATGCGGAAGGGTGAGGTGAACCCACCCCTCAAAGGAAATTTCAAATGGTTGAGCGTGTGCGACGAATTTGGCAAAATTCACTGAAAACTTCATACACGAAATTGACGATTTACGACCGACGAAACTCGAAACCGATTGTGGGAATTGATTCCTATCATCAACACACATCTTTTTCATGTACAACTTATTTCGATTCAGACTATGTTTGTGTTGATTTAAGGAGAGGGTGTGTGGAGTAGTGTAAGGGAGAGTGAGCTTAACCCAGAGTACGTGCAGGCGTTGCATCAGTGCAGCCAAAGAAGCTCGAGAATGGGTCTGTCTGGAGAAACTGTCGAACCAGGCGTTCCTCCAGGGCCTGTCCCGGGGTGCTTTAAAACCCGGTTCATGCAAGAACGTGGCTCGGCCCAGGCATCCAAACGGATCGAAAATTGATGGCCCGATGCGAGCCAAGGGGCGCACAGGCTACCAAACGAGCCCTAAAGCATCCGAAAATATTTACATAGGAGGACGCTTGATTCCATCGTTTCTTGCGATGCAGCCCTGTCTCGTGTTTGCTGGGCAAAAATGCGCTGAGCTGATGCAAGGGAGCGATGGCGGGAGCCCGCGCGCACCGGAGAAAATTGTGGGAGAAATTCTCTCACCTCCCGCTGAACCCCTCCCCCCCTCCCGCCCCATTTACACCTCTTTACCTCACCGTCCAAAGCCGCGCCACCATTTTCCCCCTTTCGATCTCTCCATCCATAGATGTTCGTCGGCCACCAAGGTAAGAGCCGGTCTCTTCTCAAGATGGTGGACCTCCGCCTCGGCAGTTCATCCTCTTACGCCTGGTCAACATGTCGTCGTGTTCCTCCACCGGGTCCGACTGCCGGATGACTGTGAGTATCTCCCAACCCTAGCTTACATATGCAGTAAGGTTGCTGGTATCTGTACGGATAGAGAGTTCGATTTTATAGTTTTGCTTACTTCTTGTTTGGATCTGTAAGACCTAAAATTGTTTGTCTTAGTTTGTTTTTTCGATAGGTACTTGTATAGTACTTTTGCTAAGTTTATGCTTGCATCTGTAAGTTCTAGCTTTAATTTGTAAGAGTGGAGTAGTTTTGCTTAGTTTTCTTGCTTCGCTCTGTAAGACTAGAGTACGCTCTTAAGATTTTGAGTGGCCGTTGTTTCGTCGAATACCTATTTACGCGTTCTTCTAAGCTACATAGTACACGTATAAGTGCGATAATCGATACGAGTATTGGTTCTACGATGTGTACAACTTCTCCTTGTACCAGTCATACACTTATACGACGGACCTACCGTCCCTATTGCGTGGGCGGTTGCCCGGACTTCTCTTCCACGGGCAGCTGGAGAATAACGATTCATATAGGGACAGTATCACCTAAATTGAGTTTTTTTTAGACAAATCGACTAGATTTTTTTTTGAGAGAAAGACAAATCGACTAGATTGAGTGCATTGCCCAGGGTAGCCCACCGAGTTATTCACCACGCCAGCCCAACTGTCCAAGGTTTATCCTGGTCCTAGTCATTTACGCTATGAAACAGGGTCTCATAAGGCGAATCGGTACAGGGGAGAAGACACATGCTTGGAACTAGAACTGGTTGCCTTGTGACTATATGCTTCGGCCCTTGGTATGTCAGAAAGAAGACCCTCCACTACACGATTGCAGCGTTCATCGATTGGACATCCGCATCGTGGAAAACAGAGCTCCTGGAGGAGTTTTTTCTCCCAATGGACGTCGAGGCGATTCGCTCTATTCCACTGAGCACCCGGCGTATGGATGATATATGGGCTTGGCACTACGAGAGGAGTGGCATCCTCTCGGTTAGGTCAGTCTATCGAATGCTTGTACAGACTAAAAAGCGCCGCGAGGATTGGCTTGAGGGCCGATCAGCTGGGTCTTATACGGTGAGAGAAGGGAGGTTGTGGCAGCGATTATGGAAGGTTCAAGTTCCCTCGAAGCTTCGAGTTTTCCTATGGCGCCTTGCCCAACAGTCGCTACCGACGGGTGATGTTCGTCATCATCGTCACATGGCTGAATCAGATGTATGCTCTATATGTGGGGAGTCAGACTCGTTGAGACACTCACTTATAAATTGTACGCTGGCAAGGTGTGTTTGGGCTCTAGCAGATGAAGGGAGTGCGGAACATGTTTTCCGATCTGAGGAGCCTTCGGCAAAGCAATGGCTGTTTATGCTTATGGAGTCTTTGTCAAGAGATGATTTTGCAAAGATCGCAGTTACAATGTGGGCTATCTGGTTTGCCAGGAGGAAAGTTATTTACGATAATGAGTTTCAAAGCCCTTTATCAACTCATATGTTCATAGAAAGTTATCTGCGTGAGCTCTCGATTACAAATACCAGAGGTTCTAGGGACATGGCGAGAAGCAAATCAAATCAGCCACGGTGGATACCTCCACTGCCTGGACATGCTAAAATCAATGTTGATGCTGCAGTGTCAAAGACAAGCAATGGAGGTGCTCTGGGAGCAGTGTGTAGAGGGGCAGACGGCTCGTTCCTAGGAGCATCGGTCCTAGCCATTCAAGGAATTTCAGATCCAGCGAGTCTCGAGGCGCTAGCATGCAGGGAGGCCCTTGCTCTAGCGGAGGATTTACAGCTACAAAATCTGGTGGTGGTTTCAGACTGCTTAGAAGTCATCAATAATATGAGGCGTCCGTTTGCTGGGAGCTACAGCATGGTCGTCCAGGAAATAAATTTAAAGTCACTTCATTTTTCGTAGTATTTCTTTTAAGCATGAAAGTAGAGTTTCAAATTCTGAAGCACATAAGGTGGCCCGTAGTGGTGTTTCCATGGATATTGGACGTCAAGTATGGCTTCTACAGCCTCCTGATGGGTTTTGTATTCCCATGAACATTATGGAGGAATAAAAAGGTCACTGTATTATCAAAAAAAAAATTACGCTAGTTGATCGAGCGAACAAACAAAAAAGATCGATTCCAAAAAATCCCCAATCGACTGGTCTTCCTCTCTCTGTGAAACCCTCGTTCTCTGAACTCGAGTGCCATTCTGGTTCCGACGAGCCAGCGAGGCCACGAACCGGCGCCGCCCGAAGCTCCGAAGTTGGCTTCTGGGAACAACGGCCAGCCTCCCGGGCATCACGACTCGCCTGGTGCCGCGCAGCCCGCGGGCGGCAACCGCAAGGGGGAACGAGAGGCAACGGTGTTACTGAGGTACCATCTTATAATTTCGTAACCCAAATTTACTTTATTGTTTGATCTTTTGGGTGCATTTGTAGTTTGCACATGCGTATGGACAAGCTTTTGGAGTCAAGGGTTCGAATATCAATATTGTCTAGTTGTACCGATGAACATTTGAGCTTTTTGGTCCATTAGTACCGATGAATATTTTCATGTGCTGGCTCTGGCTGTATTCTAGGATATGCGCCTTCCTCTCACCCTCTCGTTAGGGTTTAGTGCTCCGGCGGGCGATTTTCTATCGCCTCCGTGAGATCGACGTTGTTCTCCACCAATCCCTCGCGCCTCCCTCTCACCCTCCACGTCCGCCAACCTGTGTACCTGCGCTCCCCCGCCTCTTGTGGGTTTTCCTTGGATGAAACGTCTAGGGTTTTCGGTGATGATGGATCTGCTGGCTTCCTCCTCGCCGCCAGCGATGACGGGGAAGGAACATGAGTTAGACGACATGCTGGTTCACCTTGAGCTCCGGGAAGATGAGTTGGATGATGTTGTGATCGCGGTTGACGCTGTGAAGGAATTCCAGAAGGATGCTCGATGGTTGGCGATCGGTAAAGTGCACACTACTCGCCCGTTTAGTTCGGAAGCTTTGTTTGGCAAGATGAGAGCGATTTGGAATCTCTCCAAGGATCCAACCTGCAGGGAGGCAGGGGAAAATTTGTTCATCTTTCAGATACATTGCCTTGGAGATTGGAAAAAAGTTGTCCACCAAGGGCCATGGACCTTCCGTGGTTGGGCCGTGTTGATTGAGGGTTACGATGGCAAGGAGGATCCTGAGAAAATAATCTTCAATGGCTTACACATATGGGTGCAAATTCATGGTTTTTTAGAGCTTTATCGAAAAACTAATGTTCTAGATGATCTTGCCCGCGGGATTGGCAAGACTAAGGAGGTTCAGATGAATCCAAAGCTGTTTTTGTTAAGGGAATTATGTGCGACTGCGGGTTTTAATTGATGTTGGTAAACCCCTGACGCATTTTGTCTCGCTCATAATTGAAGGAGAAGGAAGGAAGAGGCTCCCGGTTAAGTACGAAAAAATTCCATATTTCTGTAAACGTTGTGTCCTGCTTGGCCATGACTATGAGGAGTGCGGAGATGGGGCATGGGAGGCCAAGGATCTCCAATATGGAAGCTGGATGCTAGCTACTCGGAGAAGTAATCTTGAAAACATGGATCAGCGGCGCTTTACTCCCCGCGAGCCTAGCCGTGGGGGTTTTCCTGGCCGTGGGGGTTTTAATACCTCGGTAAAAAAGCGCTCGTCTCAAGACGCTGCTTTAGACAACACTGATGATTTGGAGGATTCGGCTACAAGCCCTGGAAAAACGGCTCCTATGGATGAATATAAGGATGCTCACGAAAATGCAGCAGCTAGGAGGCAACTGGACATGGGGGCTTCGGAGGAGGCTAGCTCGGAAACCATTGTCCCTGGCTCTAACTCGGGGGATAACCAAACTACTCCACCTCCACCCCCAGGCTATGTCAACTCCCGTGATCGCACTAAGCAACGAAAGACTGATATCTCTAAAAATGAATTGGAAAAATCGGCGGCCTCTCTCGGGGAGGACCGCCGGGCCCAGTGACGACCCTAGGATGGAACGGCCATGGCGTCGGGCAAGCTGTGACCGTTCAAGAACTCGTCTGCCTAGTGCAGACCTACAAGCCCAGCCTTGTTTTTATTTGTGAGACAAGGCAGAGTAAGGAAAGAAAGAGCGGAGAATCTGCGATATAGGATTGGTATGAAACACTGCTATCAGGTTTCTGGGGATGGTAAGGGAGGCGACATTTCCCTATATTCGACAGAAGATGTTATTGTTGATCTTCTATCTTTCAGTAAACGCCATATTGACGTTCATGTTAGCGATGGCCCTTATGATTACATGTGGAGAGCTACATTTGTGTACGGTGAACCGAAACCAGTGGATCGTCGTCTTATGTGGACTAAACTGCGACAGATCAAAGACAAGTCCAATAAACACTGGCTTATGATGGGCGACTTTAATGAAGCTATGTGGCAGGAGGAACACTTCTCGCGCACTCCTTGCTCCGAGAGACTTATGATGGATTTCAGAGAAGTTCTGTCTCACTGTGACCTGTATGACATCGGCTTTGTGGGTAACTGATACGTCTCCGACGTATCGATAATTTCTTATGTTCCATGCCACATTATTGATGTTATCTACATGTTTTATGCACACTTTATGTCATATTCGTGCATTTTCTGGAACTAACCTATTAACAAGATGCCGAAGTGCCGGTTCTCGTTTTCCGCTGTTTTTGGTTTCAGAAATCCTAGTAACGAAATATTCTCGGAATCGGACGAAATCAACGCCCGGGTTCCTATTTTTCCCGCAACCATCCAGAACACCCGAGAGCCGCCGGAGGAAGCCCCGGGGGCCCCACACCACACCCGGCGCGGCCGGAGGGGGCCGCGCCGCCCTATGGTGTGGTGGCCCCGAGCCCCCTCCGAGGCTGCCCTTCCGCCTATTTAAAGCCTCCGTCGCGAAAACCCTATTACGTTGGACGAAACCCACAGAAACCTTCCAGAGCCGCCGCCATCGCGAAGCCAAGATCTGGGGGACAGGAGTCTCTGTTCCGGCACGCCACCGGAACGGGGAAGTGCCCCTGGAAGGCTTCTCCATCGACACCGCTGCCATCTCCACCGCCATCTTCATCACCGCTGCTGCTCCCATGAGGAGGGAGTAGTTCTCCATCAAGGCTCGGGGCTGTACCGGTAGCTATGTGGTTCATCTCTCTCCTATGTACTTCAATACAATAATCTCATGAGCTGCCTTACATGATTGAGATTCATATGATGATGCTTGTAATCTAGATGTCATTATGCTAGTCAAGTGAGTTTTACTTATGTGATCTCCGGAGACTCCTTGTCCCACGTGTGTAAAGGTGACGAGTGTGTGCACCGTGTGGGTCTCTTAGGCTATATTTCACAGAATACTTATTCACCTGTTATGAAGAGCATAGTGAAGTGCTTATTTATATCTCTTTATGATTGCAATGTGTTTTGTATCACAATTTATCTATGTGCTACTCTAGCAATGTTATTAAAGTAGTTTTATTCCTCCTGCACGGTGTAATGGTGACGAGTGTGTGCATCCGTGTTAGTACTTGGCGTAAGCTATGATTATGATCTCTTGTAGATTATGAAGTTAACTATTGCTATGATGGTATTGATGTGATCTATTCCTCCTACATAGTGTGAAGGTGACAGTGTGCATAATATGTTAGTACTTGGTTTAGTCGAATTGATCTTTCATGCACTCTAAGGTTATTTAAATATGAACATTGAATTGTGGAGCTTGTTAACTTCGGCATTGAGGGTTAGTGTAATCCTACGCAATGTGTTCATCATCCAACAAGAGTGTAGAGTATGCATTTATCTATTCTGTTATGTGATCAATGTTGAGAGTGTCCACTAGTGAAAGTGTAATCCCTAGGCCTTGTTCCTAAATATCGCTATCGCTGCTTGTTTACTTGTTTTACGGTGTTACTACTCGCTGCAATACTACCACCATCAACTACACGCCGGCAAGCTATTTTCACGGCACCGTTGCTACTTGCTCATACTTATTTATACCACCTGTATTTCACTATCTCTTCGCCGAACTAGTGCACCTATTAGGTGTGTTAGGGACACAAGAGACTTCTTGCTTTGTGGTTGCGGGGTTGCATGAGAGGGATATCTTTGACCTCTTCCTCCCTGAGTTCGATAAACCTTGGGTGATCCACTTAAGGGAAACTTGCTGCTGTTCTACAAACCTCTGCTCTTGGAGGCCCAACACTGTCTACAAGAATAGAAGTTCCCGTAGACATCAAGCACTTTTATGGCGCCGTTGCCGGGGAGGAAAGGTAAAAGGTACTCACACTCCGGATCTCGGCTACTAAGCTATTTTCGCTGTTGTAAGTACTCGAAGCTATTTCCTTTAGATCCTGCAATTGCATCTTTTTGTTTTCTGTTTACACTAGTTTGGCATAATGGACAACAATGAGCTTCTTATTCTATTTCCTAATTTAAGACATGGATGGTTAGATGCGAAAATTTAAAAACCTATGGAACATATTAGTATGAACGCTTTGAACACCATTGTTGCTAATGATATGGAAAATTCTAAGCTTGGGGAAGCTGGCTTTGATGAGCATGATCTTTTTAGTCCCCCAAGCATTGAGGAGAAAATTTTCTTTGATGATACTTTGCCTCCTATTTATGATGATTATAATGATAGTGGTCTTTTGGTGCCACCTACTATGGAGAGTAAATTTTGTTGTGATTATACTATGCCTCCTACACTTGATGAGAATAATAATGATAGCTACTTTGTTGAATTTGCTCCCACTATTACCAATAAAATTGATTATGCTTATGTGGAGAGTAATAATTTTATGCATGAGACTCATGATAAGAATGCTTTATGTGATAGTTATATTGTTGAGTTTGCTCATGTTGCTACTGAAAGTTATTATGAGAGAGGAAAATATGGTGGTAGAAATTTTCATGTTACTAAAACACCTCTCTATATGCTGAAATTTTTGAAGCTACACTTGTTTTATCTTCCTATGCTTGTCACTTTGTTCTTCATAAATTCATTTGTGTACAAGATGCCTCTTCATAGGAAGCATGTTAGGCTTAAATGTGTTTTGAATTTGCCTTTCGATGCTCTCTTTTGCTTCAACTACTATTTCTTGCGAGTGCATCATTAAAACTGCTGAGCCCATCTTAATGGCTATAAAGAAAGAACTTCTTGGGAGATAACCCACGTGTTATTTTGCTACAGTACTTTGTTTTATATTTGTGTCTTGGAAGTTGTTTACTACTGTAGCAACCTCTCTTTATCTTAGTTTTGTGTTTTGTTGTGCCAAGTAAAGTCTTTGATAGTAAAGTGAATACTAGATTTGGATTACTCGCGTGAAACAGATTTCTTTGCTGTCACGAATCTGGGTCTAATTCTATGTAGGAAACTCAGAAAATTATGCCAATTTACGTGAGTGATCCTCAGATATGTACGAAACTTTCATTCAATTTGAGAATTTTCATTTGAGCAAGTCTGGTGCCCTTTTAAAATTCGTCTTTACGGACTGTTCTGTTTTGACAGATTCTGCCTTTTATTTCGCATTGCTTCTTTTGCTATGTGGGATGGATTTCTTTGTTCCATTGACTTCCAGTAGCTTTGGTCAATGTCCAAAAGTGTTAAGAATGATTGTGTCACCTCTGAACATGTGAATTTTTGATTATGCACTAACCCTCTAATGAGTTTGTTTCGAGTTTGGTGTGGAGGAAGTTTTCAAGGGTCAAGAGAGGAGGATGATATACTATGATCAAGAAGAGTGAAGAGTCTAAGCTTGGGGATGCCCCCATGGTTCATCCCTGGATATTATAATAAGACTCAAGCATCTAAGCTTGGGGATGCCCAAGGCATCCCCTTCTTCATCGGCAAATTATCAGGTTCCTTCTCTTGAAACTATATTTTTATTCGGCCACATCTTATGTACTTTACTTGGAGTGTCTGTGTGCTTTTATTTTTGTTTTTGTTTGAATAAATTCTTGTGTGGGAGAGAGACACGCTCCGCTGGTTCATATGAACACATGTGTTCTTAGCTTTTAATGTTCATGGCGAAGGTTGAAACTTCTTCGTTAAATTGTTATATGGTTGGAATTGGAAAATACTACATGTAGTAATTCTAAAATGTCTTGGATAATTTGATACTTGGCAATTGTTGTGCTCATGTTTAAGCTCTTGCATCATATACTTTGCACCCATTAATGAAGAAACACTTAGAGCTTGCTAATTTGGTTTGCATATTTGGTTTCTCTAGAGTCTAGATAATATCTAGTATTGAGTTTTGAACAACAAGGAAGACGGTGTAGAGTCTTATAATGTTTACAATATGTCTTTTATGTGAGTTTTGCTGCACCGTTCATCCTTGTGTTTGTTTCAAATAACCTTGCTAGCCTAAACCTTGTATCGAGAGGGAATACTTCTCATGCATCCAAAATCCTTGAGCCAACCACTATGCCATTTGTGTCCACCATACCTACCTACTACATGGTATTTATCCGCCATTCCAAAGTAAATTGCTTGAGTGCCACCTTTAAAATTCCATCATTCACCTTTGCAATATATGGCTCATGGGACAAATAGCCTTAAAAACTATTGTGGTATTGAATATGTACTTATGCACTTTATCTCTTATTAAGTTGCTTGTTGTGCGATAACCATGTTTTCTGGGGACGCCATCAACTATTCTTTGTTGAATATCATGTGAGTTGCTATGCATGTCCGTCTTGTCCGAAGTAAGAGAGATCTACCACCTTAATGGTTGGAGCATGCATATTGTTAGAGAAGAACATTGGGCCGCTAACTAAAGCCATGATTCATGGTGGAAGTTTCAGTTTTGGACATATATCCTCAATCTCATATGAGAATAATAATTGTTGCCACATGCTTATGCATTAAAGAGGAGTCCATTATCTGTTGTCCATGTTGTCCCGGTATGGATGTCTAAGTTGAGAATAATCAAAAGCGAGAAATCCAAAATCCGAGCTTTCTCCTTAGACCTTTGTACAGGCGGCATGGAGGTACCCCATTGTGACACTTGGTTAAAACATGTGTATTGCAATGATCCGGTAGTCCAAGCTAATTAGGACAAGGTGTGGGCACTATTAGTATACTATGCATGAGGCTTGCAACTTGTAAGATATAATTTACATAACTCATATGCTTTATTACTACCGTTGACAAAATTGTTTCATGTTTTCAAAATAAAAGCTCTAGCACAAATATAGCAATCGATGCTTTCCTCTTTGAAGGACCTTTCTTTTACTTTTATGTTGAGTCAGTTCACCTATCTCTCTCCACCTCAAGAAGCAAACACTTGTGTGAACTGTGCATTGATTCCTACATACTTGCATATTGCACTTGTTATATTTCTCTATGTTGACAATTATCCATGAGATATACATGTTACAAGTTGAAAGCAACCGCTGAAACTTAATCTTCCATTGTGTTGCTTCAATGTCTTTACTTTAAATTATTGCTTTATGAGTTAACTCTTATGCAAGACTTATTGATGCCTGTCTTGAAAGTGCTATTCATGAAAAGTCATTGCTTTATGATTCAATTGTTTACTCATGTCATTACCATTGTTTTGATCGCTGCATTCATTACATATGTTTACAATATGATCAAGTTTATGATGGCATGTCACTCCAGAAATTATCTTTGTTATCGTTTTACCTGCTCGGGACGAGCAGGAACTAAGCTTGGGGATGCTGATACGTCTCCGACGTATCGATAATTTCTTATGTTCCATGCCACATTATTGATGTTATCTACATGTTTTATGCACACTTTATGTCATATTTGTGCATTTTCTGGAACTAACCTATTAACAAGATGCCGAAGTGCCGCTCTCGTTTTCCGCTGTTTTTGGTTTCAGAAATCCTAGTAACGAAATATTCTCGGAATCGGACGAAATCAACGCCCGTGTTCCTATTTTTCCCGGAACCATCCAGAACACCCGAGAGCCGCCGTAGGGAAGCCCCGGGGGCCCCACACCCCACCCCCGGCGCGGCCGGAGGGGGGCCGCGCCGCCCTATGGTGTGGTGGCCCCAGGCCCCCTCCGAGGCTGCCCTTCCGCCTATTTAAAGCCTCCGTCGCGAAAACCCTATTACGTTGGACGAAACCCACAGAAACCTTCCAGAGCCGCCGCCATCGCGAAGCCAAGATCTGGGGGACAGGAGTCTCTGTTCCGGCACGCCGCCGGAATGGGGAAGTGCCCCCGGAAGGCTTCTTCATCGACACCGCTGCCATCTCCACCGCCATCTTCATCACCGCTGCTGCTCCCATGAGGAGGGAGTAGTTCTCCATCAAGGCTCTTGGCTGTACCGGTAGCTATGTGGTTCATCTCTCTCCTATGTACTTCAATACAATAATCTCATGAGCTGCCTTACATGATTGAGATTCATATGATGATGCTTGTAATCTAGATGTCATTATGCTAGTCAAGTGAGTTTTACTTATGTGATCTCCGGAGACTCCTTGTCCCACGTGTGTAAAGGTGACAAGTGTGTGCACCGTGTGGGTCTCTTAGGCTATATTTCACAGAATACTTATTCACCGTTATGAAGAGCATAGTGAAGTGCTTATTTATATCTCTTTATGATTGCAATGTGTTTTGTATCACAATTTATCTATGTGCTACTCTAGCAATGTTATTAAAGTAGTTTTATTCCTCCTGCACGGTGTAATGGTGACAGTGTATGCATCCATGTTAGTACTTGGCATAAGCTATGATTATGATCTCTTGTAGATTATGAAGTTAACTATTGCTATGATGGTATTGATGTGATCTATTCCTCCTACATAGTGTGAAGGTGACAGTGTGCATACTATGTTAGTACTTGGTTTAGTCGAATTGATCTTTCATGCACTCTAAGGTTATTTAAATATGAACATTGAATTGTGGAGCTTGTTAACTCCGGCATTGAGGGTTCGTGTAATCCTACGCAATGTGTTCATCATCCAACAAGAGTGTAGAGTATGCATTTATCTATTCTCGTTATGTGATCAATGTTGAGAGTGTCCACTAGTGAAAGTGTAATCCCTAGGCCTTGTTCCTAAATATCGCTATCGCTGCTTGTTTACTCGTTTTATCGTGTTACTACTGCTGCAATACTACCACCATCAACTACACGCCAAAGCAAGGTATTTTCTAGCACCGTTGCTACCGCTCATACTTATTTATACCACCCGTATTTCACTATCTCTTCGCCGAACTAGTGCACCTATTAGGTGTGTTGGGGACACAAGAGACTTCTTGCTTTGTGGTTGCAGGGTTGCATGAGAGGGATATCTTTGACCTCTTCCTCCCCGAGTTCGATAAACCTTGGGTGATCCACTTAAGGGAAACTTGCTCGCTGTTCTACAAACCTCTCGCTCTTGGAGGCCCAACACCGTCTACAAGAATAGAAGCTCCCGTAGACATCGGTAACCCCGGACTTTTGATAACAAGCGGAAGGGGGATCGCAATGTCGAGTCGGACTTGACCGTGCTCGTTGCTTCTACAAGCATGGTCTCTCATGTTTCCAGATCAACGTTTGAGGCACATTGCTTTCTCACGGTCGAACCATTGTCCTATTTTGATGTTCGTTGAGACTGCAACTAACTGTCGGTCTCACTACAAAGATTACATTGTATTGCAACGAATTTTATTGCAACAGCCCTTTTTTGTTGCAATAAATCACAATATTACCATGGAAATCCCTTTTGTGGTAATAGGGGGTCATGTATTGCCACAATTTTACTGTGTTGCGGAAACCTAGACTTTCATTGCAATAGAGGGTAGTTAGTGCAAACAAATGCGAGCTCGTGGCAATATTCAAAACATATTGCAACCATTTAGTTTCGTTGAGATAAACTTTTTTTGTTGCTATATAAAGCAGGTATTGCAACAAAATGTACATGTGTGGTAATATTTTAGACATATTGCCACCACCTACTCCATGTTGGGCCACAACAGGTGCACGATGCCTCCACCTCCCCCTCTCCCTCCGTCTCCGCCTCCGCAGCCGGCGCAAAGTTGGAGCCCGTTGGACATCTTCGACGCAGGCCTCAACGAAGCCGACATATCGGAGTCCATCCTCCTGAACGCGCCGCAAGATATCGATGCGAAATAGGAAGCCGAAGAGGAGCAGCAGGAGCCAGTCATCGACCCGTAGCAGGTGGCGATACTGGAGTCTTATCGGTTGGCGCACGACAAGAGGAATGCCACCCGCATCCTAGAGCAGGCGGACCAACTGCTTCTCCGTCGCGCCGTGGTGGTCTCCCGCGAGCGGTTGGCTACCGAGGAGGCTGGCCGGCTCCTCATGGAGGCCGAGGGACATAGGATCCTTGAGCTAAACGCTTGGACGCTGGCCGAGGAACGCCGCCGCGAAGATGCGTGGCTCACCCTCAACGCCAAGTATACCATGAGGCGGCAGTTCGCGTTCATCCAGCGGTCCGCCTCTGCGTAGTCGACCACCGCGGAGAACGACGGCGAAGCTGGGCCATCGCGACCGCCAACAGAGGGCCAGTAGGGTTTTTAGTTGCTTTCATTCAAACATGTACATATAACGAATTTTGAATGAAATTTTCAGCTTCGCCCGTGTTCCACATCGTCAAAATGCACCAGCCCAGATCGAATGGGTGGTGGCGGGTGGTGGCTGTCTGGGCGCTCCGTCCGAGCCAGCCGGACCGCGAGACGCATCTAGTCCGCGGACCGACCCGAACGAATAAAAACAGATGGTTTGGGTCGCCGATTTGGATCGGCCCGCAGGAGATTCTCTAAGCACCACAAGGGAAGCCACAACAGAGAACTCGAATGTGCAGAACAAGTTTCGCAAAATAGGAAACACCGAGGACGACGAAGAAGCGACGCCAACCTTACTGGTCCGCAGTGGCAGACCTAGGATTTTAGCAAAGGACATGCCGCACCAAAATTTTGACGTGCTTGTTAATAATGATTTTTCTTACAAATATAAATAAAAATGGTAATTGTGAAATACTCCCTCTATAGCAAGATATAGTGCTTATAAGGTTTTTTTGGAAGTCAAACAGTGTGAACTTTGATTAAGTTTGTACAAAAAAAATATTAACATCTTGATAAGGGGTTGATGACCCACAAGTATAGGGGATCGCAACAGTCTTCGCGGGAAACCCAATTTATTGATTCGACACAAGGGGAGACAAAGAATACTTGAAAGCCTTAACAGCGGAGTTGTCAATTCAGCTGCACCTGGAAACAGACTTGCTCGCAAGAGTTTATCG
>NC_061510.1:125676544-125780388 GCF_022539505.1 Lolium rigidum
GCCGATGATGTCTACGGGTGCTTCTATTCTTGTAGACAGTGTTGGCCTCCAAGAGCATAGGTTTGTAGAACAGCAGCAAGTTTCCCTTAAGTGGATCACCCAAGGTTTATCGAACTCAAGGAGGAAGAGGACAAAGATATTCCTCTCAAGCAACCCTGCAATCATGATACAAGAAGTCACTTGTGTCCCCAACACACCTAATACACTTGTCAGATGTATAGGTGCACTAGTTCGGCGAAGAGATAGTGAAATACAAGTGGTATGAATGAATATGAGTGGTAGTAACGGCGCCAGAAAAGTGCTTGCTGGCGTGCAGTTGATGGTAGTAATATTGCAGGAAGTAAAGATACAGTAAAACAGTAAACAAGCGATGATTGCATTATTTGGAAACAAGGCCTAGGGATCATACTTTCACTAGTGGACACTCTCAACATTGATCACATAAATAAATAAGTTCTCTTCCTTTGTGCTACATATACTCTTGTTGGATAATGAACACCATTCGTTGTGTAGGGCTACAAGAGCACCTCAATGCCGGAGTTAACAAGCTCCACAACATTCGGCATTCATATTTAAGTAACCTTTAGAGCATAATAGATCTTTGCAATTTAAACCGAGTACTAACATAGCATGCACACTCTCACCATCACACTACGAAGGGGGAATAAATCACATCAATACTATCATAGTAATAATTAACTCCATAACCTACAAGAGATTATGATCATAGCCTACGCCAAGTACTACACGATGCACACAGTGTCACCATTACACCGTGAAGGAGGAATAGACTACTTTAATAACATCACAAGAGTAGCACATAGACTAATAGTGATACAAAACTCATATGAATCTCAATCATGTAAAGCAGCTCATGAGATCATTGTATTGAAGTACATAGGAGAGAGATTAACCACATAGCTACCGGTACAGCCCTTAGCCTCGATGGAGAACTACTCCCTCCTCATGGGAGACAGCAGCGATGATGAAGATAGCGGTGGTGTCGATGGAGGAGCCTTCCGGGGGCACTTCCCCGTCCCGGCGGCGTGCCGGAACAGAGACTCTTGTCCCCCAGATCTTGGCTTCACGATGGCGGCGGCTCTGGAAGGTTTCTCGTGCCGTGGCTTTTTTCGTCTCGAAGATTTAGGTCAGGGACCTTTAAATAGGCGAAGAGGCGGAGTCGGAGGGCTGACGAGGCGGTGACACAATAGGGGGGCGCGGCCCACCCCTGGCCGCGCCAGCCTATCATCTAGGGCCCACAGGGCCCACAACATCCCCAAGCTTAGTTCCTACTCGCCCTCGAGTAGGTAAACGATAACAAGGATAATTTCTGAAGTGACATGCTATCATAATCTTGATCAATACTATTGTAAATCATATGAGATGAATGCAGCGATTTGAAGCAATGGTAAAGACAATGAGTAAACAACTGAATCATATAACAAAGACTTTTCATGAATAATACTTTCAAGACAAGCATCAATAAGACTTGCATAAGAGTTAACTCATAAAGCAATAAATTCTTAGTAAAAGCATTGAAGCAACACAAAGGATGATTAAGTTTCAGCAATTGCTTTCAACTTGTAACATGTATATCTCATGGATAATTGTCAACACAAAGTAATATAACAAGTGCAATAGGTAAACATGTAAGAATCAATGCACACATTTGACACAAGTGTTTGCTTCTAAGATAGAAAGAAGTAGGTAAACTGACTCAACATAAAGTAGAAGAATGGCCCTTCGCAGAGGGAAGCAGGGATTAAATCATGTGCTAGAGCTTTTTAAGTTTTGAAATCATATAGAGAGCATAAAAGTAACGTTTTGAGAGGTGCTTGTTGTTGTCAACGAATGGTAATGGGTACTCTAACTACCTCATCAACCAGACTTTCAAGAGCGGCTCCCATGAAGGACGTTATCTCTACCAGCAAGGTAGATCATCCCTCTTCTCTTTTGTTTACACATGTACTTTAGTTTCATTATTGATGGATGACACTCCTCCCAACCTTTTGCTTACACAAGCCATGGCTAACCGAATCCTCGGGTGCCTTCCAACATTCACATACCATGGAGGAGTGTCTATTTGCAAAATTAAGTTGCTTACTGATAAATCAGAGCAAAACATGTGAGGAGAATTATTAATGCAAGTTAATTAATCGGGGCTGGGAACCCCATTGCCAGCTCTTTTTGCAAAATTATTGGATAAGCGGATGAAGCCACTAGTCCATTGTGAAAGTCTGTCAGAAGTAAATGGCAAGATCGAAAGATAAAACACCACATACTTCCTCATGAGCTATAAAACATTGATACAAATAAGAGATAATAGCTTTTGAATTGTTTAAAGGTAGCACATGAAGTATTTGCTTGGAATGGCAGAGAAATACCATGTGGTAGGTAGGTATGGTGGACACAAATGGCATAGTTTTTGGCTCAAGGATTTGGATGCACGAGAAGAATTCCTCTCAATACAAGGCTAGGCTAGCAAGGTTGTTTGAAGCAAACTCAAGTATAAAATGGTGCAGCAAGACTCACATATGAACATATTGTAAGCATTATAAGACTTTACATCGTCTTCCTTGTTGTTCAAACACCTTAACCAGAAAATATCTAGACTCTAGAGACCAATCATGCAAACCAAATTTTAACAAGCTCTATGTAGTTATTCATTAATGGGTACAAGGTACATGATGCAAGAGCTTAAACATGATCTATATGAGCACAACAATTGCCAAGTATCAAATTATTCAAGACATTATAACAATTACGACATGCAACATTTTATGTTTCCAACCATATAACAATTAACGAAGCAGTTTTAACCTTCGCCATGAACATTAAAAGTAAAGCTAACAACACATGTGTTCATATGCAACAGCGGAGCGTGTCTCTCTCCCACACAAGCATGTATTTATTCAGAGAATGAAAATAACAAAACGAAAATAAAAGCACACAGACGCTCCAAGTAAAGTACATAAGATGTGACGGAATAAAAATATAGTTTCACTAGAGGTGACCTGATAAGTTGTCGATGAAGAAGGGGATGCCTTGGGCATTCCCAAACTTAGACGCTTGGGTCTTCTTGAAATATGCAGGGATGAACCACGGGGACATCCCCAAGCTTAGACTTTTCACTCCTCTTGATCATAGTATATCATCCTGCTCTCTTGACCCTTGAAAACTTCCTCCACACCAAACTTAAAACAAACTCATTAGAGGGTTAGTGCATAATCAAAAATTCACATGTTCAGAGGTGACACAATCATTCTTAACACTTCTGGACATTGCCCAAAGCTACTGGAAGTTAATGAAACAAAGAAATCCATCCAACACAGCAAAAGAGGCAATGCGAAATAAAAGGCAGAATCTGTCAAGACAGAACAGTCCGTAAAGATGAATTTTAAAGAGGCACCAGACTTGCTCAGATGAAAATGCCCAAATTGAATGAAAGTTGCGTACATATCTGAGGATCACTCACGTAAATTGGCAGATTTTTCTGAGTTACCTACAGAGAATCATACCCAAATTCGTGACAGCAAGAAATCTGTTTCTGCGCAATAATCCAAATCTAGTATGAACCTTACTATCAAAGACTTTACTTGGCACAACAATGCAATAAAATAAAGACAAGGAGAGGTTGCTACAGTAGTAACAACTTCCAAGACTCAAATATAAAACAAAAGTACTGTAGTAAAATAAACACATGGGTTATCTCCCAAGAAGTGCTTTCTTTATAGCCATTAAGATGGGCTCAGCAGTTTTAATGATGCACTCGCAAGAAATAGGAGTTGAAGCAAAAGAGAGCATCAAAAGCTAGTGTGAAACAAATTTTAAGCCTAACCCACTTCCTATGAAAAGGAATCTTGTAAGTAAACAAATTCATGAAGCATAATGCAACAAGCATAGAAAGATAAAACAAGTGAAGCTTCAAGATTTTCAGCAAAAAGAGAGGTGTTTTAGTAACATGAAAATTTCTACAACCATATTTTCCTCTCTCATAATAACTTTCAGTAGCATCATGAAAAAATTCAACAATGTAACTATCACATAAAGTATTCTTATTCACATGCATAAAAGTATCATTACTCTCCACATAAGCATAATCAATTTTATTAGTAATAGTGGGAGCAAATTCAACAAAGTAGCTATCATTATTATTCTCATCATCAAATATAGGAGGCATAGTATAATCACAATAAAATTTACTCTCCATAGTAGGTGGCACCAAAAGACCACTATCATTATAATCATCATAAATAGGAGGCAAAGTATCATCAAATAAAATTTTCTCCTCAATGCTTGGGGGACTAAAAATGTCATGCTCATAAAAACCGAACTCCCCAAGCTTAGCATTTTCCATAGCATTAGCAACAATGGTGTTCAAAGCATTCATATTAATAACATTCCCATTAGTATGCATATAAAGTTCCATGGGTTTTTTAATTCTCTCTTCAAACACATCATGTCCTAATTCAAGATAAAGTTCATAAAGATCTCTCATATTTTTGTTGTTTTCCATTATGCCTAACTAGTGTAAAACAAGAAACAAAAAGATGCAATTGCAGGATCTAAAGGAAATAGCTTCGAGCACACACAATGGCGCCAGAAAAGTACTTGACCTGGGATCGGAGTATGAGTGCCTTTTACCTTTCCTCCCCGGCAACGGCGCCAGAAAAGTGCTTGATGTCTACGGGTGCTTCTATTCTTGTAGACAGTGTTGGGCCTCCAAGAGCAGAGGTTTGTAGAATAGCAGCAAGTTTCCCTTAAGTGGATCACCCAAGGTTTATCGAACTCAGGGAGGAAGAGGACAAAGATATTCCTCTCAAGCAACCCTGCAATCACGATACAAGAAGTCTCTTGTGTCCCCAACACACCTAATACACTTGTCAGATGTATAGGTGCACTAGTTCGGCGAAGAGATAGTGAAATACAAGTGGTATGAATGAATATGAGTGGTAGTAACGGCGCCAGAAAAGTGCTTGCTGGCGTGCATTTGATGGTAGTAATATTGCAGGAACTAAAGATGCAGTAAAACAGTTGACAAAGGATTAACTTGTCAATGCCTATGGATTATAGGCTAGGGTTTAGTTAGAAGTAGAGGGCAAGTAGATCTCGAAGGTTTCAGCCGAAAAGTACTCGACGAATATGAAAACTAGGGTTTGTAGACAATGATTCGATGATCTTCTCGTCCCTCGACCCCCCCCTTTATATAGGTGGAGCCGAGGGATTCGTGCTATACAAGGATTACAGAGTCCGGGACGGTTTCTAACTCATCCCGCCAGATTTACAAATAATACTTCCTATTACAACTCTATCTTTTCCTTAAATACATCTTGGGCTGTCGAGTCTTCTTATTCTTCGGGTAGTGGGCCTTCAATAAACCCCGGGTACTATATTAGGCAGGCCCATTTGGGATGCCTATGTCAGTAGCCCCCGAGATTTTGCTTGAATCGTAGAATCGGGGAAAATCTCCACTGTCTATTTTTATTCGAAAGCTTTTAACTTTTATACTTTTTCTCATAAAATTCTATATTGTACAGGGATATTGGTAGTTGGGGCTAGTTCATCTGACGGATCAGGTACTAGTTAACTGCTCTAGTGGCAATCCGCAAAAACCTACTTCAAAATCACGTCCCTGGACATGATTTCGGGATACCGGTGTAAACTTCGACAGGCGCCGCTTAAGGTCTTACCATTCTGTCGAGTCCCGAGTTAAATTTATCGAGTACCTAACGCGTCCGTTAGGATTTTTCTTCGTATCCGTTGATACGGATAAAAGTAGCGAGCGCGGTCTTCGGCGATGCCACGCCCAGCGAGAATAGGTCCGGGGTCTTACCTTCGCAATTTTGCGGCATTCGAGAAATTGATCGCAACTTCGGCGTTACGAGAATATATTGTCGAGTGCTTTTCCGGCTGTTGGAATGGCACATTTTATTGAGTCAAATATGACTTATATTGCTTTCCCGATGGGAGTATATGGAGAGTTAATGATAACTCGAAATATACTCTCTTGCTTGTTCTATTTTTCCTTTGTTAATTTCATCGGGCACGCGGACAGCGTTCCCGATGGGAGTAGCCCCCGAGGCTACAGCCAAGAACTTGTGCTTGGTTGTAGGCTCAACATTTTAGTCCACCTTGTCACTATATTGCCATTATCTCTTGATATTCTTTCCTCCTTCTTCTTCTCTCTTTTTTTTTTTTTTTTTTTTTTTTTTAATCGGGTGCGCGAACGGCGCTCCTGATGGGAGTAGCCTCGAGGCTACAGCCAAGAACTTGTGCTTGATCGTAGGCTCAACATTTTCTATATTTGCCATTGTCGAAAGTTTTCTTTTTTCGAAGTAGCCCCGAGCATTTGGGCAAAAACTTGTTTCGACCAAAGGCTCCCGATGCATTCAAATAACTTATCCTCGTCGCCATTCTCCTTTCTCTTGTCGACATATGTTCCCTTGTCAAATTTTCTTCAACTCTATCAACTGGTCGATATTTTTCTGCTTTGTGGGTCCATCGTTCCCACCATGTTGACACGTCGTGCAAGTGGGGGACACACGTCCTCCGCTTTTCCGGTGCTCGTGCGGTAACGCCTATTCCCGGTAAAAATACTTTTTTGCCCTTGTAACCAGAAAATCAATTCTCACCACACGATTTCCTCATCCAACGGTACAACTGCTTCACCCAATTCTTATATAAACTCTGTCTTCAACCTCCGTTCATCCCTCGCTTGCGCCGCTCACCTGTTCCTCTTCGCAAATCCTCCTCTCGCGCCCAATCTTCGCCGATTTCCCGCTCTCGCATACATTGCTCAATCCGCTTCCGTGGATGCCGCCGCGTGCGCGTTTGACCCGCCACAGCACTCCAGAGTCCGCGATGGCCGCTGAAGATCTTGAGTGGGAGAGATCCAAGATCTCCAACCAAGACGCCAACCCGATGAAAAGGCTTGGCCTGATGAAGAAGGAAGGCGCCATCCGCTTTCCCAGTGAAGAAAGCTATCCCAAGCCTCCAATGGAGTATCGGGTTAGTTTCGTTGATCATCTTATCCGCGGCCTCTCTACCCCAATCCATGATTTCCTCCGCGGTCTTCTCTTTGTCTATGGGATTCAACTGCATCATCCGACCCCCAATTCCATCCTTCACATTTCTATTTTTATCACCCTTTGCGAATGCTTTCTTGGAGTCGCTCCTAATTGGGCTCTTTGGAAACGCATCTTCCGCCTCCGCCGCAATGGCTCCCACAACGTCACTTATAACATAGGTGGCGTTGTTATCTGTATTCGTACCGATGTCGATTATTTCGACGTCAAGTTTCTCGATTCTGTCCAAGGATGGCGCAAGAAGTGGCTTTACATTCACGAAGAAAGCGCCAACTCCGTTGAGCACAACATAATTCCCTTCGACGGGAGTGCCAAAATTCAGCGCCGTCGCTCCCGGGATGCCGAAGCTTCGAGGAAGAGAAAAAGGCGACGAGAGGCGCTCATGTCTCGCATTCGCCGGCTTCAAAATGCTCGAGGCGAGGAGCTATGCGGGTGTTCAAATCACTGCTTACTTCCTTAGGATTAGAGTGCAGCCTCTTCGGGCTCGCAAAAATCCCCTTTGGACGTACTACGGTGAAAATGACGCCAACGGAATCTCCGGTAACCTTTCCACCAAGGACTTGGAGAAGTTGGTTCGAAGACTTTCTCGCTTGGGCAAAGATCCAGTTCCTTCTTCTTGTCGCGTGGAACCATACAGCTCCACCAATCCACTCCCCAAGGTATTTTGTCTTTCCGCGTTTTTATCTTGTTGCGCCCTTTTTTTTCCTGCATCTCACTGTATTGTCATCTCTTTTCGTTTTCTTTGGTTTCTTATTTTTCAGGACCATCCTAGTATAACTTCCCTTCCTCCTCTTCCCGAGGGTGGAGAAGTCGAAGAAATGACCGTCGTTGCCGACGATACTCAAGGCTCTTCCGTCCCCGAAAGTGAAGTCGCGGGTTCTCACAAATCTGCGGCTTCTCATGAGAGAGAGGTTGAGTCCGAAGCTAGTGAATCGACCGAATCCCTTCCTCCTGCTCGTTTCTCCGAAGAACAAAAGGAAAAGGACCGAAGTCGAGGATTCTGGCATTTCTAAGGCTGAAGAAGTTGTTCCTTCGCATCCGAAGGCAGCTTATGATCCTTATTTTGAGTCCCTCATCAGCTCGTAAGTCAATTTTATCTCTCCTCCTCTTTTTGATGTACTCGAAAGATTTAACTCTGTCTTGCTTTTTGTACTGTCGATTTTTTTTTTTTTTACTAGTGATGAGGAAGAAGTACCAGTTACTGACGTAGCTCCTCGGACCAGCACGTCACGTACTGTGCTTGTTTCAGACACGTTAGTTGAAGGAGATGAAACATCGCCTCCCCAACAAAACGTCGTCACTACTACTCCACCATCGAGCCCCCTTGTCCCTTCGCCAAAAAGGGCAAGGGTTGAAATGATCGTTGAGCCTCCTCCTCAATTGGGCGAGTTCTTCGTCGCAGCTCTTGGATGATGTAAGTTTATCGAGATCTATATTTCCTCTATTTTGCTTTTGTGGACCTTTACTTTGTGTAATGCCGAAATTTTTCCCCTTCTTTCCTTCTTCTTTGACAGACCTATGATCAAGGATCTTATCCGCATTGGGTCCCAATTTATTGGGTACCGCGAGTATGCCGACAGAGTCGAAGGTGACGACTTTTATACTTGCTGTTTTTCCTTGGTTTTTTACTCGCTGCTGCTTGTCGCTATTTTTGATCTTTCTTCTCTTCCTTTTCCTTTCTCAACGGAAAAACTTGCGGAAGCTAACCAACGTGCCGAAATACTTTCTCGGAATCTTGAGAAAAGTGAAACGGCTCGCAAGAAAAGCTGAGCTTGCTGCTAGCGAAGCCGAGCTGAAGCCGATGATGCCAAAGCAAAGGCTGCTAGTGTCGAAGAATTGCAGCAAAGGCTCAAAGATGCTTGAATCTGCCTTGCACGAGCAAAAATCTGCACGAGGTTGCACGAGAACAAGGGATCATCAAGCGTCCGAATTCGCAAAGTCGACGTACACCGAGTAATATCACTTGTCCCTTCTATTTTGTTTGTACTTCTTGTTTCTTGGTTTTTGACTAATGTTCTTTCTTGTGTGGCAGCCCAAACCAACCAAGATTTTGACCTGGAAAAGCCTGTCAATGACCCTCTTCTTGACGCACTTTCTCTTCTAGAGTCCCATGGACGCGAAATTCGTGAAGGCGTGGCCAATGCCAGTGGGGCTTTGTCGGCGTTGTTCCCCTACTTCTTCCCGAAGAAAGAGGAACCTTCGACTTTCCTTGACCTCGCCAAGATGTTCAATACATCGAGAAGATCTTGGGCTGAAGCCGCGCCATGAGAACATGAAGGTAGCCGTTGAAAATACTTGTTGCTCCGGTTGCCGACGGTCGACGGACTCTCGGCCGGACGAAGGTTGGCGACACCGATCCGATAGAACGGTCGAGGTGGAAGTCAGCGATGAAGGCGGCCAAGCCCAATACGAAGAAAATCTTGGCGTATCTCGGGATCCGGCCAACGTCGACTCCTAGTTCGTCAAGGCCGGAGGTCTAGTTGCATGCCTCTGTTTTTCTTTTGCTTCTTTTGCTCTTGTCGCCAAAGTAGTCTTTTGGCGACACGTATTTCCCTAGCTCCACTTGTAGTGCCCTTGTAATTATTCTCGAGAGATTAATGAAGAACTCTATCTTTGCCTGTTTTTTAATGTTGTTCGTTTTAAATTTCAGTTGATATTTGATAACTATACTCCAATTCCTACTCCTTCCAATGCTTCGCCTTCTTCCGCGCGGAGAGAGCTGTTAACGATCTGCACTGTCGATGATACCTTGTCGCAAGAATTGAATGATCTTCGACAACAACTTCGATATGCGAAAAAGCAAACACTTGCGATGATGGAGCGAGTCTCGTAAATCATCTGAAGCCGAAAAAGTTGCCCTTCAGCAAGCCCGCGAGGCTGTGGCTGCTAAGGAGATTGCTGTTTCTGAAGCTGAAAAAGCGGTCACTCGAGAAAATTTCATGCTCGAGTTAATGAATGAGGCCAGTGCAGATATGTCGGGTATGTTTGTCTCGTCTTGTGATATCTTTCATCTTCATGCTATTGTCTCCTAAAGGTTGTCCCTTCGTTGTGTTGATAGGTGCCTTTATTGATGCTGCTGCTGAGGAAGAGAGGGTAAACGCTAGGACAAACCTCCTTGTCAATCTTTCCTTGGACCATGGTTCTTTGTTTTGGGCCACTCCGGAGAGGACCCGCCAAATTACCAGATTTCAGGATCGTACCTCTCAAACCCGTGATTTCCTTCACTTCTGTACCAAAACCTTATCTATGGTTTACAACTCCATGTTTCCTCGGAATGTCCCACCAAAAACTCTTCCTGAATTGATGGAAAGGTTCAAAGATGCTCGCAGTATCCACGATTTTGTCAAAGCACAACTGGTAGCTGGTGCCAGATTTGCTCTTATCATGCTCCAGATCTGTCACTCAAAGCTTGACCTTGCCCAAGTTGTCGAGAGGGTTCATCAAAAGGTAAAACGCCGGAGAGTTGGTGTTGATAGGATTAACACGAAGGTTACACCTATAGCCGAAGAAATGATTGAGGACCTTCTTCGGATGGATGCCGACTTTTTTGCCGATGGCCATTATGCCGACTTTCTTGGTGCTGCTCCTGAAGAGAACGAGTTACTCTTGATGACATACTGAATCAAGACTAGTTATTTGCTTCTTGTAGAAATTTCTTCTTTGTAGTCCATGACTATATTGTAAAGCAACCATTATATTTCTATGTTTGCCTAGCCCCGAGTGTTTCGGTGACTTTTTACTATATTTGTATACTTGCGAGGTTGTGGACCAAGGCATTTATATATTGAAGGTAAATATGAGCCCCGAGCTTTTACTGAGTACTATTTTGTATTTTTATTGACTCACGAGGTATTTGAATACCAAGGCAAGATTTTTTTCTTCTTTTGTTGATGAACTATATTGAAATTCGTCGGAGCGATGACTTTGGTCGCGTTGACAAAGAAAAAGGTGATATAGCCACTATCTTTATTATATTGCAGCACGCGAGCCCGCCTCATTAAAAACCTTCTCCGGCCCCACTCGGTGCCCCGAAAAAGGAAAAGAGTGCGTGCGAAAACTCGCGGGCGTTTCGAGTACATTGAAGTTTTACAAGGACTATATTTCGACTCTAGGCGTAGAACCGCCTCGAGTTGCGCCACGTTCCGGGGGTTTGGCTCCTCCACCCTGTCTTCTTGTCCTTTATCCTGTATGCTCCTCCTCCGATTACTTCAGTGACGATGTAAGGGCCGAGCCACGGTGACTCGAGTTTTTCATGACTTTTTTGCGTGAGCCGAAGAACTAGGTCGCCCACCGAAAAGATCTTGGCCGCAAACGTCGGCTTGTGGTAATTCTTCAAGTCCTGTTGATATTTGGTTACTCGAGACAATACTTCATCTCGAGCTTCATCAAGTGCGTCCACATCATCTTCTAATGCTTTTCTCGACGTTTCTTCGTCATACTCCGCGACACGTGGAGAGTTGTGCTCTATCTCGATTGGTAGTACTGCCTCTGCTCCATGTACCGAGAAAAACGGAGTTTCTGTGTCGCTGTATTTGGAGTTGTTCGGATGCTCCACAACACACTTGGTAGTTCTTCGGGCCGGGTATGTCGAGCTTTTTCTAGTGGTCCTAACAAGCGCTTCTTGATGCCATTGCGGATGATGCCATTGGCTTTCTCGACTTGCCCATTGGTTTGAGGATGTGCAAGCTGATGCAAAGTTCAGCTTGATACCCACCTCTTCGCAATAGTCTTTGAATTCATTGGACGTGAAGTTGCTTGCCGTTGTACGTGACGATCTTTGTGGGGCACTCCAAACACGAAGACGAGGTCTTTTATGAATTTTACTGCGGATGCTCCGTCCGGTGAATTTATCGGTTTCGCTTCTATCCACTTTGTGAATTTGTCGACTGACTACTAGCATGTATTCCTTTCCTCCTGGCGACGATTTGTGTAACTTGCCAACCATGTCGAGTCCCCATTGTGCAAAGGGCCATGACAAAGGTATTGGTGCTAGCTCTGCTTGCTGGAGAATGAGGTTTTGCGGCAAACCTTTGACACGCGTCGCAAGTTCGTACTATGTCCTTAGCGTCCTCTATTGCTTGTCAACCGGTAGAATCCTGCCCGAAAAACCTTGGCTGCGATAGCTCGACTACTTGCGTGGTGGCCACATATTCCTTCATGTACGTCCTTTAGAATTATTCTTCCTTCTTCGGGTGTAACGCACCTTTGCAAGACGCACTGAAATACTTCGCTTATATAATTCTCCCTTAACCACCGTGAAAGCTTTGGAGCGTCGGATTACTCGCCTTGCCTCAAGCTGGATCATCCGGTATTTCTTTCACGAGGATATATGATATGTATGGCTGCATCCATGGTATACTGTATTACTAGGACCAGGTCTTGCTCTTCTTCTTCTTCCTCTTGCTTCTCCTTGATAGCCCCAGGGGTTTCTTCTCCTTCTTTTTTGATTTTGTCGTTTCGGTGGATCTCTCTGTTATCTCCTCCCAAAATACACCTGGTGGGACTGCAAGGCATCTGCGACCCGATGTTTGCAAGAACGTCGGCTTCGTCGTTGCTCAATCTGCTAATATGTTTTACTTCGCATCCATCGAACAATTTCTCGAGCTCATTGTACACCTCCTTGTATGCCATCATGCTATCATTGATTGCGTCACATTGGTTCATAACTTGCTGAGCTACCAGCGTGAGTCGCCAAAGATTTTTAGTCGAGTTGCTCCGCAGTGCTTTCGCCATCTTCATCCCGTGTATGAGAGCCTCATATTCCGCTTCATTGTTAGATGCGTTGGGGAACGTCATACGAAGGATGTACTTCAACTTGTCGCCTTCGGGTGATATGAGTACTACTCCTGCGCCAGCCCCTTCTAGCCTCTTGGACCCATCGAAGTTCATGGTCCGGGTTCTCGATAAATGCGGGGGTCCTGTATTTTGCAACTCCATCCACTCGCGATGAAGTCCGGTAGTATTTGCGACTTTATTGCTTTTCTTTTTTCATACGTGATGTCCGAGGGAAAGTTCTATTCCCCAAAGGGAGACACGACCCGTAACTTCCAGGTTGTTCGGTATATTTGACAAAGGAGCTTCATTGACCACTATGATCGGGTGTGCCGAAAAATAGTGGCGCAATTTTCGTCTTTGTCGTGAACACTCCATATGCTAGCTTTTGGTGCGAGGGTACCTCTGTTTCGAGGGCGACAAGACTTCGCTCACGAAGTATGCTTGGTCGCTGCACTCCATGGATTTTCCCTTCTTCTTCTCTTTCGACAACTAGCACCGTGCTAACCACTTGGGGCGTGGCTGCAATATACGGCGGGGAGAGGTTCCTTTTCCTTAGGAGCCACTAAGATTGGTGGTGTCGATATTTTTCGCTTTAGATCTTCGAAAGCTCGATCAGCTTCTTCGTTCCACTTGGAATTTATCTCCTTGCTTTATCGGCGCATAAAATGGTAGTGCTTTTTCTCCTAACACGGCGACGAATGCTGCTCGAGAGCTGCGACTCGCCCGATTAGCTGCTTGTATTTCTTTCAACTTCGTTGGCTTCCTCATTGTTACTATGGCTTGTATTTTGTCGGGATTTGCTTCAATCCCTCTTGCTTGAAACTAGAAATCCCGGAAGTTCTCCTGCTGGGACCCCAAAGAACACTTCGTCGGGTTCAGCTTGAGGCGAGAATTTGTCGAGGTTGTCAAAAGTTTCTTTGAGATCCTCGATCAGCGTTGCCCCTTTTTTGATGTTATGACGACATCATCGATGTATACTTGCACGTTTTTCCCAATGCTGTGTTGCTAAACACTACGCATCATCCTACGATATGTTGCTCCCGCATTTTTAGACCGAAGGGCATTGTCTTGTAGCAAAACACGCCGTAAGGTGTAATAAACGCTGTCTTGGCTTCATCATCTTCTTTTAGTCCGATCTGGTTATAACCGGAGTATGCATCAAAAAGGAAAGACGTTCACAACCTGCAGTGGAGTCGATAATTTGATCGATCCTTGGGAGGGAAAGTGATCCTTAGGGCAATGTTTGTTGAGACACGTGAAGTCGACGCACATGCGAAGGATCTGTCGTGTTTTTCTTTGGCACCATCAACTGGGTTAGCTACCCATGTGGCTTACGTAGATATCTCTACGATAAAACCAGCTTCCTCTAGTCGATTTATTTCGATAGCATGGATTTGCGGTTTGGTTACGAAAAGCGCCGCAAAGGTTGTCGATTGGTTTCATTTGTTGGATCCAAATTTAGGTGGTGCTCGGCAAGTTCCACAGGTACTCCTGGCATGTCGGCTGGACACCATGCGAAGATTTTCCGGTTCTCACGGAGGAACTCGACGAGCGCGCTTTCCTATGCGATATCCATGTTGTTTGCAATGGATGTCGTCTTTTTTGGATCTGTCGGGTGAATGCTGCACCTCCTTAGAATTTTTCTCTGTGTTGAAAGTTGATTCCTTGTTTGGCCTTCCGACGTACGGCGATGCGTCGTAATCGGTCATGCTCTTCGACGCCAAGTATTCCGCTTGCATCCCGAAGGTTTCGACAATCGATGGAAATCCTTGTCGCACTTATCGGCTAAAGCAAAACTCCCTTTGACCGTGATTGGTCCCTTGGGTCCGAGGCAATCTCCATAACGAGTATGTATAGTGTGGTGCTGCCATAAATCTAGCGTATGCTGGTCGTCCCAACAAAGCGTGAGTGCTTGCGATGGGAAATCCACGACTTCAAACTCCGGCTTCTCGATTCTATAATTTTCTCGGGTTCCAAAGCTGAACGTCGAGGTTGATCTTTCCCAATGGGTAACTTGGTTTCTACTGGTGTGATGCCGTGGAACCTTGTGTACGTTGGCTTCAGGTTTGCTAAGGATATGTTCATCTTCCTCAATGTATCCGCATACATGAGGTTTAAGCTGCTTGCCACCATCTATGAATACTCGAGAAACGTCAAATCCTGCGATAGCTGCTTGGCGAGAATGAGTGCTGGCTGCCACTGGTCGAGGAACTTGCTGCGGGTGGTCCGCTATGGTGAAGCCGATGTCTTGTCCCGACCAATTGAGGTACTCAGCTTGTTGGTGGAGGCATTTTCTACGCCATGAACACTGTCGCGAGATTACTTTTTGAGCTCTATTGGATGGCCTTCCCTTCGAATCATCGACACTTGCTCCGTTGGAGTTAGGATCAACATAGGGTGGTGGTGCTTGGTGCTGCCGCTATTACGAGCTGGTGTTGATTGCCTTCGTAATCGCGGGAGGTGGCGGTAGATGAATTTCGCTCCTAGGCTCCCGAGGGTTTCTCCGTGCTTTGCTCGTGCGTGAGCGTTTTCGCACATCCGAACATTGCTTGGAAATTTCGACAATCTTTACGCGGGTGTCTGACTGTCTTTTCCCATTGCTATCGAGGAAAAAATGCATACGGCACGGTCCGTTCAGCATTTCTTCGGGAGACATAAAAGGTCGTGGAAACCTTGGCCCACTATTTTGCACTGTTACGGGAGTCGTCCCTATTATCGCCTCGCTGCTCATTGCTTCTCGATAATCATCTCTGTTGCTTGCTCCTGTATTTGACCGAAATCCTGCCGAAATTTGCCCTGGGGCGTCGTAATTCGGATCTGCCGAGGAAATCGTCGCCTCGTCGATAATTTCGACTACGGTCCTCCTCCGGCGACCTGTGTCGTTTATTGTGGACAGCGTCTTCTCCGTCTGCCCATCTATTTGCTATCTCCATCAACGCGGATCTTGTTTTTGGATTGGTCCTTCCCAAGTCCTCGACAAAATCTCCGCGCTCTGATTCTGCGACAAACGCATCTATTGCTCTCTCGTCAGATATATTTTCTGCCGAGTTTTTTATGATGTTCCACCTTTGGATGTATTTTCTCATTGACTCATCTGGCTTTTGTCGACACGCCCTCAGCTCTTCCAACGATGCGGGCTTTTTGCATGTGGATCTGAAGTTTTTGACGAAAACGTCCTCGAAACTTTCCCGGTTGTCGATGGATCTCGGCGGAAGTTTTTTGATCCAAGATCGTGCGGCTCCACTTAGGTGCACCTGAATACTTTGCATGGCTGTTGCTCTAGTTCCTCCGGTTAGCTTTACCGTCTCGAGGTAATCGATTAGCCGATCCTCCGGGTCTTGCGGGCCGTCGAACTTTTTGAAGTGATCGGGTAACTTGAATCTGAGGGGACTCGAGTTTTTCGGACTCTTCTCGTGAAACAAGGTAGACCACACATATCCTCGTCATTAAGCTCCGGGGACTGCCGATGATCTCTTACGCTTTGCCTTGCTCTGTCGACCCTTGCTTGTACTCCTGTGTCTCTTGCTCCACTTGGTCCTTCGGAGCTGCCGCCGTTCTTGCTGCAGGGTCGTGGACTATTTTGCCTTCTTGCTCCTTCGGGAGGCGTTGCTACGAGCAGCTGTCCCCATAGCTCCAACTCCTGCCAATGCCATGTTGTATAATGTTTCCCTTGGATCTCCCGGGGGTGGCTTGGATGCGAGGATGTAAGCTTGTGTCGCCATATACCCAGCTTACGGTGTCCTAGGGATAATATTTCCTCTTGTATCTATCGACATAAAGGACATGTCGAGGTTTTGAACCAAGTACTCTCTGTCCGCTTCGGGTATGTGTTGTAGCCTTGATCTTCCTCTGTTCAGAGCCTCCCTGTGGCTATCACCGAAACTCTAGATTGTCCACTTAGATCTGCCCTTCTCTGCTGGATGCGAAGCTGCCTCCTTTCTCCTGTTTAGCTCAGGTCATCTGTTTTTCTATTTCTCGGGCGGTTCGTGCGAGCATATATTGATAAGCTTGCGGTTCTTGAGCTGTAGGCTGTTGTCGTCATTGGTTACGAACCATCTATGGCTTTTGCCGCTCTATCCCGAGGCTGCTGTGGAAGTTGGACTCGACGCGTGGTGTGGGCCCGACATATTTAGTGCCCATACCTCTCCTTAGATACGAGGGATCGACAAAAGGATTTCCCAATTGATCGAAAGCCTCCGATGTTTCCTCTTGATCTTCGATAGCATAAATACGATGATATTTTGTACTCAGATCTATGTTGGGTTCGGTGACATCATTGTTGAGATTGATGAAGACCTTGCCCACTGTGAGAGATTTGTCGACGAAGTCGTAACTGTCGACATCGCTTGAGCCATCGCTTATATATGAGTCCGCAGATGACCCAGACGATGCGTTGCTGAAGATCTTGGCGAGTTTCTCTCTTGCTCTGGTGCTGACGTAGCGTGTTGCCGAAGTTTCTTCTTCTACTCAGTTGATGATGTATAGCTTGAAAATTCAGAATCGACCGCCGACAATCCCGACGAAATCGGAATTTCGACACGATACGATCCTTCTTTCTTGACGCGAAAGTGGAACCTTCCGAACGTCATCTCCAAGGGCTCCGCCAGATACGCATATGCATCCAAACGGGAGGGTGGGTGAGGAACAAAATCAACAGGACCGGTAGCGATCTGTTTACCTCGATCCATAGTGTTGCTCCCGGTTGACGATGTCGAAGATCTTGAACGTGCCATCGAGATCAGATCCTTACGCCTCTAATCCCCACGGTCGGCGCCAATTAACAAAGGATTAACTTGTCAATGCCTATGGATTATAGGCTAGGGTTTAGTTAGAAGTAGAGGGCAAGTAGATCTCGAAGGTTTCAGCCGAAAAGTACTCGACGAATATGAAAACTAGGGTTTGTAGACAATGATTCGATGATCTTCTCGTCCCTCGACCCCCCTTTATATAGGTGGAGCCGAGGGATTCGTGCTATACAAGGATTACGAGTCCGGGACGGTTTCTAACTCATCCCGCCAGATTTACAAATAATACTTCCTATTACAACTCTATCTTTTCCTTAAATACATCTTGGGCTGTCGAGTCTTCTTATTCTTCGGGTAGTGGGCCTTCAATAAACCCCGGGTACTATATTAGGCAGGCCCATTTGGGATGCCTATGTCAACGAGTAAACAAGCGATGATTGCATTATTTGGAAACAAGGCCTAGGGATCATACTTTCACTAGTGGACACTCTCAACATTGATCACATAAATAAATAAGTTCTCGTCCTTTGTGCTACATATACTCTTGTTGGATAATGAACACCATTCGTTGTGTAGGGCTACAAGAGCACCTCAATGCCGGAGTTAACAAGCTCCACAACATTCGGCATTCATATTTAAGTAACCTTTAGAGCATAATAGATCTTTGCAATTTAAACCGAGTACTAACATAGCATGCACACTTGTCACCATCACACTACGAAGGGGGAATAAATCACATCAATACTATCATAGTAATAATTAACTCCATAACCTACAAGAGATTATGATCATAGCCTACGCCAAGTACTACACGATGCACACACTTGTCACCATTACACCGTGAAGGAGGAATAGACTACTTTAATAACATCACAAGAGTAGCACATAGACTAATAGTGATACAAAACTCATATGAATCTCAATCATGTAAAGCAGCTCATGAGATCATTGTATTGAAGTACATAGGAGAGAGATTAACCACATAGCTACCGGTACAGCCCTTAGCCTCGATGGAGAACTACTCCCTCCTCGTGGGAGACAACAGCGTTGATGAAGATGGCGGTGGTGTCGATGGAGGAGCCTTCCGGGGGCACTTCCCCGTCCGGCGGCGTGCCGGAACGGAGACTCCTGTCCCCCAGATCTTGGCTTCGCGATGGCGGCGGCTCCGGAAGGTTTCTCGTACCGTGGCTTTTTTCGTCTCGAAGATTTAGGTCAGGGACCTTTAAATAGGCGAAGAGGCGGAGTCGGAGGGCTGACGAGGCGGTGACACAATAGGGGGGCGCGGCCCACCCCTGGCCGCGCCAGCCTATCATCTAGGGCCCACAGGGCCATCCTCTGGTGGCTCTCGGGTGTTTTGGAAGCTTCGTGGAATTCTAAGATCTTTGGGCGTTGATTTCGTCCGATTCCGAGAATATTTCCTTACTAGGATTTCTGAAACCAAAAACAGCAGAAAACAGCAACTGACCCTTCGGCATCTCGTCAATAGGTTAGTTCCGGAAAATGCATAAATATGACATAAAGTGTGTATAAAACATGTGTGTATCATCAATAAAAGTAGCATGGAACATAAAAAATTATAGATACGTTTGAGACGTATCAACCGACATGTCAGCGGCACATTGAAGTTTAACCTAACCATCGCCTACCTCGCGACGGAAGTTATTGGCGCGCAGTGAGGGTGCAGTTCCCGCAGAGGCACGACGAGACATTGAAGTTTAACCTAACCGTCGCCTACCTCGCGACGGAAGTTATTGGCGCGCAGCGACGGTGCAGTTCCCGCAGAGGCGCAACGAAGCGTCTCGTCACGCCTAGCTCTGTGTGTCGGTGTTAATGAGCGCCACCGCTCCCCCGCCTCCCTCCGGCCTATAAAAAGGGGCGCTCTCTCATCGTCCCTCACACACCAACCCTATCGCCTCTCTCCCCAACCCTATCCACCACCATCTCAAGAGTCGACGCCATGGCTGGTAGAGGCAGAGACCGAGGCCGCGGCCATTGTCGTGGTCGTGGCCGTGGCGGAGCTGCACGCTCACCGTCGCCTGCGACGCCGTCGTCTTCATCGTCGGACCTGCAGGAGGAGGAGCAGGAAGTGATGTTCAAGTTCGTCTTCATCCTCAAGGGCGACCCACTCGGCATCCAGAGGTTGTCGGACAAGTTCACCGACTTTGTCACCGACAATGAGCCGGCCGCGCTGCATCTGCGGGAGGTTGGCTGCGACTACTGCCGGTGACCGGTGGACATGCTCTTCGACGGGCGCGGCAAGATGTACCTCCACACCGGCTGGAAAAAGTTCGCGCGCTACCACGACCTCGAAGCCGGCTGTGCGCTCACATTCTCCTATCTTAGTGAGGCCGATATGAGCGTCAAGGTGCTCGACGAGACGCGCTGCCGCCGGTAGTACCACAACGACACCGATGAGGAGGACGACTGAGTGTTGTTTCTTGGCAGCGAAAATAGGCACGAAGGTTTCTGGATGTTCTTCCTCGAAAGGAACAGGGCTATCATCATCAGCTGGATTTTTCAGTTTGGGTGCCTGGGAGTGTTCTTTCTTGGCAGTGAACATACGAAATATGCGATGCCAACACTAGTTAGGTTTTGTTATTTTGCAATGTTTTAATTTATGTCAATCATGGTTCAAACTATGTATTAGTTTGTGAAAACCATGTTCGAAACTATGTCTTAGAGCATCTCCAGCCGCGTCCCCCAAAGTGTCTCCCAAACCGCGCCGGATTGAGCGTTTGGGGGACGTGTTTTGTTCGTACCGCGTTTGGGGGACGTCGCTCCCCAGTCGCGTCCCCCAAACAAAATTTCAGAAATTTTAAACTTAACGAGATTCGATTAGATTCGTCCAAACTTACATTGATTCAAACGAAATTTGACTAAATTTAAACTAAACCTAATCTAGAAGTACTTGCGGCGGCCGGAGGCGTCGTAGTACTGGTGGAAGTTGTACATGTCGTCGGTGACGACCTCCTGCTTGACGCGCTCGTCCTTCACCAAGCCGCTTGGTCCTGCCTCGCCGTCGTCGGTGAGGTCCACTAGCGGCTTGCTGGAGTCGCGGATGGACATGGCGATCGCCGCGTCGAGGTCGCCCCTCCAGGCGTCCTTGTCGTTCATGGACGCCAAGAACGCCGCCCGCAGCCCACAGGCAGTCCTCGGGGTCGTCGCTGCTGGTGATGAGCCGCTGCTGCCGCTCGTACTCCGCCAGCAGCGCCGCCTGCGACGTTTCCTCTGGCTCCTCCTTCACCTCCGGCTTCGGTATGAGGAGGGCGCCGCCGCGCCTCCCTTGCTGCCGCCGGCTGTCGCTGCCGCTGCCGCTGCCGCCACGCCTCGTGTTGACGGGCGTCGTCGGCTCCTCCTTCACCTCCCGTTTGGGGATGGTGTAGGGCGCCGACCGGTACGACGAGGACAGCGTCGATCGCGCCGGTCCTGAGGAAGAAGAGTGCGAGGAGGACGAGGAAGTCGTCCTCCTCGGCTGCCATTGAGGAGACAGCTGCGGTGACGACGGCATCTCCAACCTTGGAGCGCCATTGCGGATGCCGCGGATGACGTTCTCGAGGGTGCGCCCCGGAACGCCCCAGAACAGGGCGCGGCCGTCCTTGTTCCAGCTGTTGGGGCCGCCGATGAGCCCGTCGGTGCTGTACATCTCGATGTCGTACTTCGCCTTGAAGTACGTCGTCCACCAGGCGTCGTTGTTGTTGGCCGCCCACGTCGGATCCAACCGCTCCTCGGCGGTGAGTTGAGCCCGCCGGGCCTTGATGGCGTCCCTCCATTGCTCCGTGCCCGACTTCGGCGGCGGCGGGACGCTAATGCCGTTCACGGCCATCTTCCAGCCGCCGCTGCTTGGTAGCCGCATGTCCGGCGGGACTGTATACCGGGCGTGATACATCGTCCACGCCTCCGGCACGGTGAGGCTGCCGCGGCCGAAGCCGTTCGCCGCGGCGATCTTGCGGGAGGACGAGCTCGACATTTTTTGAGCGGCGAGGAGAAGATCTGGAAGGGGGGAGGCGGCGGCGACGAGAAGGTTTGTGAGCGGTGAGAACTGCAGTAAGTCACCAAAGATCATTGCCATTACGACATGCTTGCATGAAGAATGCACTTAGAAATATTAGAAGTACCATTGACCATCCCGCAAATGTTGCATATATTCTGTTTGTGTTCTCGCACAATAGGAATCTGATGCAAAATCCAGACCTTTCTTGTTTGCCTAAATTGGTTTACTTTAGGATGAACATCTTCCAACCTGAGGAAGGATTGCCCACTTCGCATCTCATGTGAGCAACTGAAGCTCCTTCCTGCTTGTTACTGTACTCAATAATCCAATTTGAAGAAAATACCTCGAATTAAGAACTGAAAACCTACGACTACGAAATTTCTATTGAAGATCATTTGCTGCTACCAAAAGGCAGAGACTAAGAAGATCATCCACAGAAATAGGCATGGCATGCCACAGGAACAGCAATCACCATGGGGGATAAATTTGGGGAAAAGGATATCGGCGGCCTCACCTGGTTGCGGACGACGCAACGCGGGGGCACATTGGCCCCGAGCGTGAGGATGGTGCTGGAGCACTCGAGTCCTGGGTAGAGGGAGGCGTAGGGCGGCGGCGGGTACTTGCCCTGCCGCTGGACCGTGTCGGCGCTGTTGACCTTGGCGGCGGCCAGCTAGAAGAGAACCTTGCCGTCCCCGCCACCTCCGCGGACAAATTTTGGACCTTTGGGTTTGGAGGTCGACGCGGTGGGGGAGCGCAGACCTTGCCTTCAAATCCAGTGCATAGAGGTGACGCACGGCCTCCCTGTCGAGGCGAAGACGCCGGCACAAGTTGGGAACACCGGCGCACGGCCTCCCTGTTGCTTCTATCTCCTCTTCTCGGAACGAAAGTCCACAGGTCTCTCCCGACCCCTCCCCAATCCCTCCTCTCCCGACCCCTCCCCAACCCTAACCGCCGCCGCCGGTAGCGCCGCCGGGGCAAAGACCCACGGGGCGTGGCGGCGGCGGGGGCCTTTCCTCGCCGGCGTGGGGGACGGCGGACGGGCTCTCCCTTCCTCGACGCTCGCGGCGACGGACGACGCGGATGGTGATGGGGCGGCGGCGGCTCTTGCGCTGCGGTCCCCCTCCCCTCCCGTAGGCTTCCATCCGCAGCACACCGGCAGGGGCTGGTGGTGGGCGGCGGCCAGGCCCTCGGTCTGCGCCATGCCCTCCCCCCACCTCTAGTCGGTCGTGGAGGCGATCTTGGGCTTCTTCCGCGTCACGAGGGCACCCGGGGCAGCAGCCTTGGGTTCGACGGAGGAGGTGGCTCTCTTCTACGCCGGAGAGGGTCGGCCTGCGGTTGGTGGTGGTGGATCTTTTGATCTATCACCATGATCCGGCGGTGAGATGGAGTAGCATGGAAGCCGACGATGGTGTCGCCGGTGGAGGGCTGGATTGGCCAGCCCGGGATGGTCGCCGACGTGGGGGTCCGACCTGTATAAAGGCGGCGGTCCTAGGGCCTCTCTTGCGTGAAGATGAGGACCTACCGGAGGCCTGGACTCGTGATCTGGCCGGAGGGTTGAGTTCCGGAAGGCTCAGCCGGCGAATGTAACAGTGATTTGCCTGGAGTTTGCTGGATCGGAGGTATTCGTTCGTGCGCACCCATGCTTTTATTCCGACCGATTGGTTCTGGAGGGAGCGACGCGAAGCTCTTTTTCTGTGTTGACATCAAGTGACTATCGATCCATGATGAAAGTCGGAAGAAGAGAATTTCATGAAGGCCGGAGGGGAGGACTAGCAAAGGGAGGTTCAAGTCTCCACGCTGTTGAGAGACTGGCTTGGTGTTCCGGGCTTCACATCAGTGGTATGAAAGTGGGGGTGTCGAGGGTACTCCTCGCCAATGCCCTCCGATAGGGGCTTAGGGTTGATGGAATCCTGTAGGCTGACACGAGACATCGGTTCACAGACAAGCGGGGAGAGCGATTTACCCAGGTTCGGGGCCCTCGATGAGGTAAAACCCTTACGTCCTGCCCGTCTGTTCTTTGATTATGAAGACAATGGGTTACAATGGGGTGCCGAATAGTTCGGCTGAGATCTAGTCGAGATTGCTGTTGCTAGGGTTACCTAGTTCTAAGCTTTTCCTGGCTAAGGTTGCTCAGATTGTTCGTGTCCCTCGGCAGCCCCTCTCCTGGCCTTTATATAGGAGGCCAGGTCTCAAGGGTCCTAACCGAGTACGACTAGGTTTACAGTGGTTTAGATCCAATCTTTCCTTGCTTGTTCGCTTCCTTGTCTTGCCCGTCATTCTGGTGCACCGACCTAGTGGCCCATCTCGCCTCCAGGTATCTTCATGGGCCTCCAACTTGTAAATATCAGATATGGCAATACTGGTTACCCGAAGGGTAATGCCCACGTCAGTAGCCCCCGAGTGTCTAGCCGAAGATAATTCGGGTAGAGACTAATGCATGTTTTCTCCTGACATTCTTCTCCTTCATTGCTCTTGTTCATCTTGATTATGCTTCATCTTCTTTTTATCGGGTGCGCGTCAGCGCTCCCGATGGGAGTAGCCCCCGAGTCTAGGTACGGATGCTTGCAATCCGTGCGTAGACTCAAGTTGTACTACTCGAATACCTTCCTCTGCCGAGATCTTCATAAATCATCCGATACATTTTCTTTATGCAAAGGATAATGTGTAACGTGCCCAACTGTTGTTTGGTTAACTGCCGATGGCAAAACATCGTTACCCTACACAGAACCAAGTCCCAGGGCCTGATCCTGAAGTGCAAAAAAGTTCTATCAGGTATGCATCACGAGCTCCCAATGGGAGAACAGCCCCCGAGTGTCTGGGTGCGAGCGCTTTGCAACCGAGTGCTGACTCAAACCTTCTTCCTTCGACTGCTCATTCTGTCGAGTCTTCATTTTATCGGGTGCGCGTCAGCGCTCCCGATGGGAGTAGCCCCCGAGTCTAGGTACGGATGTCTGCAGCCGGGCGTAGACTCAAATCCTTCATCCGATAACTCTTCTTTTTTCCTTCGAATGCTTCAAGTTATGACGTCATTGCTGACGTGTAACTGCTGCAGGCTGATTTGACGGGTCCATCATGACGAGCTAGCCCTAGCCCTGCTCAATCATTGTTTTAGGGCTTGACCACTATACGCGTAACGACCGAGGTGGCTCCTTGATTTTCGCGCAATCGTGGGCGTAGTGGGCCGTCAGTTCCTTCCCTTCCTCAAGCGCCACGTGCTTACTTTAACTTCTCCTTAAAATCTCCAAAGGGCAAAAAGTTCTCAATTTTCTCCACGGTTCCCGCATCATCTCCTCATTCTCCCTCTTCTTCCTTCTTTCGCCATTGCTGCGCCGCCGCCATAGTTTCAATCTTCCTCAGATCTCGCGATGGTGAAGAAAAAGGGTATCGCCGCCGCTGCTAGCTCCACCAGCGGAGGTGCCGCTGCCAAGTCCTCCTCTTCTCTTCCGAAGGGAAGCGCTCCGAGCGCCCCTCCCTCAGCTCCGGCGCCGCCAGCGCCGTCGGGCTCGATGGTTAAACCTGGGGACTGGGTAGCTTCAACCGTCACCAAGCGTGACGAAAAAAGGTCCCGAAGCTTAGGATTGATATCCTCCGACACGGGAGATGTGATCCTTCCAGGTGCGATCTCTCGGCCTGATCCTCTTGCTGGATTTTCTGTGATGTTCTTATCTTTTCTTCATCGAGGCCTTTCGCTCCCCACTCATGGATTCCTCCTCCATCTCTTGCGGACGTATGAAATCCAATTATGGCAACTTACCCCCAACTCAATCCTCCATGTTGCTGTGTTCATCACCCTTTGCGAGGCGTTTTTGGGTATTGAACCTCATTTCGGGCCGTGGAAGAAGATCTTCTATGTGAAAAGATACAGCAGTAGTAATGGGTACTTTGTTACCGGAGGAGTAGGTTTTGTTGCTCGCTCAGAAGTTAATTACTTTAATTTCCCAATGAGAGAGTCCGTGCAAGGATGGAGGTTGAAATGGTTTTACGTTAAAGATTCCTCGTCACCCGGATGTCGACTCCCCTGCTATGCCGACGTTACTGAAGCCAAGCCCAAGGACTCTTGGAAGAACATCCTCTCAGCCGACGAAAGGGCCTCAGCCGAAGAATTGTTTGCCAAATTCCTTCGAATCAAAGAGGCTGACAGCCAAACTATGATTGGTACGGAGGTGGCAGCAGTTTCCCTGAAGCGCCGAATCCAGCCAGTCATGGCCAGAGTTCACCCGATGTGGTTGTACTCAGGTCCAAAGGATGAGACCAGGATTAATGATGCCGATCTATCAGAAAAAGAGTTGCTTGATGAAGTTCGTCGTCTTACTTCCTTCAACCAGGAAGATTCGATTCCGCTGATCTCTTCTTATGATCCCCTTGACGTCGATCATCCACCACCAGGGGTATTTTCCTTTCTTCACATCTCTATTATAGCTCCTTGCTTAGCCGACATGATTACCTTTGTTCTTACTTGTCGTTTTTCTTTGCTAGATCCCTATGGCTTCTGAAAATACACGTGATTCACCGGATGATACTTCTGAGGGGAGAGGCTCCTCAATCCCCGTAGATTTTCACACCACCGATCAAACAGGTTTAGAGGATGAATATAATGGTCCGATGAATCTTGAAGTTGCCCACGCTGATCTTCCCTCCTCAGCCGATAACACTTGTATCGCAGATGGATCAGTGCGTAACGTCGACACTGATCGTGATACTTTTGTTGATGCAGCTGCGGATGGGGCCAGAGTTTCTCCTGCGAAGAGATCAACCGGCGGCTTTGCCGATGAAGATGATCTCTTCGACATGTAAGTAGTTCCTTTTTGAAAGTTATACTGTGCCTTCTTTACTTTTCATACTCCTGTTATAATCACAGTCGACTGTTTACTTTTGCAGTGACGAGGGCTTTATCGAGCCTCCTCCTAAAAAGGCCAAGTCTGGTGCCATTTCACCGGTCGTGGCGGCTTCCGAAGCTTCAGCTCCTAAGGCTGCCCCCATGGCTCAAGCATCGACTGCGTCTTCCCTTTCCAAAGGGAAGGATATTTCTCCAACTGCTGCTACAGCGGCTCCTTTTTCTGTAAGTCCTCTTCTGATCTTAATACAGATTTCTTGGAGCGTGCCTTGCTTAATTGTTTTTCTTTCTCTCTTAAGGACCTGCGTGGCGTTATCTCTTCTCTGGAGGTTTTCGCCTCCCGATTCACTTCTCTCGAGGCTGACAAAGTTCGGCTGCTAGAGGAAGTTGAATCTTCCTCCTCAAAACTGGATGGCGCAGTCAAGATAGCTGCCGCGGCTCACCAAGAGATTGATTCTTTGAAGGAGGAGCTGGCCAGACTGAAAGGGAAGCTGAAGGAGGAAGAAGCATCTAGGCTGGTGGCTGAGGCTCGAGCAGCCGAAAAGGATGAAGTCCTTCGTCAATCTTCTTTGGCCTTGCTTGGTAATCTAACATACTTTTGTCGAGTGACGTTCTTATGGATTTAAACTTTTTGTCAATGACTGAATTTTTCCCTTCCTTTCTATTGCAGAGGCAGCAAACATTCCTGTCGATGCCCTGGAAAGAGTTCCAAATAACTCCCCAGCGAACACTGTGTCAATGATTCTCGCTTCTCACCAGCTTACACAAGAGCTTCTCGTGAAGGGGAAGGGTGTTCTGGCGCGGATGCACTCGATGATCTTCCCCAAGATCAAGCAAGAGAAGACCTTGGGACAGCTGATCGATACCTTCGCGGTTGACACCAAGGAGGTCATCGAGGTATTCAAGCGTACATCGCGCACTTTTGGTGCTGTCCTTGCCTTCCAGCTTATGATGGGTTACGGCTTTAAGGGTGACATCGAGGAAATGACTAAGGGGCTTCGAAAAGGACAAGACGGGCAGCCTGTTGATTTGAGTACCTTTAAGGCGTCTGCTCTTACTTGTGCCCGTCAGCTCCTTGAACTGGTTTCATCAAGGAAATCGTTGACTGGCCCTAGTTCATCGACTCAAACTCAGCTTCCTTGATTCTTGTAACAAACTTGTGCCTTGAGCTGATGCAAAACATTACTCTGCCGCAAAACTCATGCTTTGTAATAAACTCCGTGCTAGCATTGTTGTTAGCACACTTTTGCTATGATATCACTTTCTTGCACTTCTCCCGATGGGAGTTATTTTGGACGTTCGGCTGTACCATATCCATCACTTCTTTACAACCAGTACTTTCTGCAGGTCTTCCCAGTACCCTCGTTTGCAGACGACTCGTCGGGTGCGCTTCCTAAAAGCAATCGGATCCAGCGCATGAAAGACCGGATGACACAGATGGAGAAGGATTTACGCAGCACTTATGCCTTAGCTGCCATCATCAATAAGAAGAGCGAGATTGCAGCCGACGTGGAGCGGTACATTCTTGGCGAGCTGCACGAGGCTACCGAAAGTTTAAACTGTAAGTTTCTTGATCCCTTTGCCTGCTTGCTAGCAACTTCTTGTCTGAGTCTTTTACTAATTCTTTTGGCAGTCATAGCGTTGAACCCTGCGGAAGAGAACAAGCGGATACACGAGCGGGTGCATGCTTTAACTCAGCTTTCCTCATCCGAAGAAATTTTCTGGCGGGAACACTCGAAGGCCTCGGCTATCGTCAAATTTCAGGATCGAGTGCAACAGGTCCACCAGTTCTTCGACAAGTGCTACAAGGCCATGAGGGTAATTTGGAAAACAATGTTTCCTCTGAATGCAGTTCCCCCTACCCTTTTGACTTTGATGTCTGAATTTGGAAGTGCCAAGAAGGTTCGGGAGCTAGTAAGATCTCAAGTCTTTGCAGGGGCCAAATGCACGCTTGCCCTTGTGCTTGCTTGTTATCCTTCAGCTTGCTTGCTGTCTATTGCCAACGCAACTGGTGATTTCGAGGAACTGTACCCGAAGGTTTTAGCTCCTGCTTATGTAATTGTCGATAGGCTTGAGGAGATGTCAAAGGTACCTGAGGAAAAGGAAACTCCGCAAGGGTGATATGAAGGTGTAAAGTTACTTTTGTAAATTATATTGGCTAATTCATCCGAGTGCTCGGATTTTTGGGCCAAAAACTTCTTATCTGGTTGCTACATGAATGTGTACTTTTACCATGCCGTTGGCAAATATTTAAAGGGGCGAAGCTTAATTGCCCGTTGGATGTATGAGTACTAGTTGGTTAGCAAATCATTATGAGTGATCAGCTCGTGTTGCAGGTTTTGCTAAACCTGTTGTATGCGCAACTTTGCTTTCAACCGTTTGTAAATTTTGACAGTCATTCCCGAATTTTTCGGGTGTAATGATTCTGCCGATGAGCCCGTTGTTCCTTTGATATTTCCATAAGTAAAATATCGAACGTGGGTTGTTGTTCATATGTATTCCCAAATTTTTGCTATTTACGGCACTCGTAGAGGCATCTATAGCGGAGGAAAAGGTGAACGTCCTTTAGCACTCGTAGAGGCTTTTTTGGAGCGCGATCTTCTGCCTTGTACTATGTTTTCATAGTGATGGGGCTTAGAAGTTTGTCGTTACTGCAATGCTTAACAAGGAAATAAAGCTTAAGTTCTTATTAATAAGGTAAGCACGATGCTAGAGGGCGGAAAAGGGGAAGCCCTCGTTTAAAGTAAAGGAGAAAAGAGAGTAAAGGCTAGTAGACTGCTCTAGGTACGGAAGGGGTTCTTCTCCTCCTCTGGCTTCTTCACTGCGCCAGTGATTGCTGCAGCGTTGCTGATTTCGTCAGGGGTTTGGGCGGTGATCGCCATCGTCTTGCTATCTCCTAAGCCTTTTGTGCCATCAGCTGCCAAGGCCCCTGCTGCCGAAGCTTCTGCTGCCGAAGCTTCTGCTGTCGAAGCTTTAAGGGTGAAAGCAGCTGAATTCTTCTTGGCGTCCCTGCCATCTTTTTCTTCCTTAATTTCTCGTATAGATAGCTTGGGCGGAGGGTCGATGATTTCTTGCTGTGACCCGAACTTTGCAGCAATCCTCTGAAAGTCGCGATCACAATTGTCCGAGCGTGAGAAACTTCCATAGACTGTGATGTTTGTCCCGTTGTTTCCTGGCATCTTCAGTTTGAGGTATGCATAGTGCGGTACGGCCATGAACTTGGCATACGCTGGTCTCCCGAGTATAGTGTGATACTGTGACTCCCAGTTCACCACTTCAAACTCGATCTTCTCCTTCCTGAAATTATCGGCCCTGCCGAAGATGACATTCAGGTAGACTTTGCCAAGAGAATGGCCCGGTGCGGTTGGAAGGATCCCGTGGAAGCAGGTGTCTGTTTATTCCAACATGTCCATGGTGATCCCCATACTTCTAATTGTGTCGACAAAAATCAGGTTTAGCCCGCTTCCACCATCCCTGAAAACTTTGCTCATCTTGAATCCCCCAATTTGTGCTTCGACTACCAAGGCGGCGTGCCCTGGCTTGGGTATGGTCATCGGGTGATCTGCTCGACTGAACGTAATGTTCTGAGAGGACCATTCGACGTACTCGGGTATGTTTGCCATGATGCTTTCTGCCAAGTTGATCTCTCGGGTGAGTTTCTTCATCTCTCTTTTCGAGACACCTGTCCTATGGATCATGCTCATCCGCCCTCGTGGTGGTGGAAATGCCTCGTTGGGTTGATGAGGTTGAGCTTGCTGGACCCGATGTTGTGGTGGGGGTGGCGGCGGTGGTGGTAGCCGTTGTCTGGCCTCGCCCGCTGGATGAGTTTATGCATATCGATGAACCGCCGACGATCCCCGAGCAGGTGGCTAGACTTTATTTTACCATCCTTGGAATCGGTATATGAATGCAGGTAGCATGGGGCGTTGATCTGCTCGGCGTAGGGCAGTTCGGGTGCTCTCTGTTGTCGTGGTTTATAGTTGCCACGGTTCCCAGAGCTGCCCCGATTACCGTCCTGTCGGTCGTCTCGCCTACCGATCGCCCTGCCGATCAGAGTAGCCTGCGGCCACCAAGTTGTTGTCATCGTAATTGCGGTTCTTCCTTCTCTTGTTGCGATCCCTACGGCCACCCGAATCGTGTTTCGGCTGGTCATCTTCTTTGTCGTCGCTGCGTTGTCGTGGCCTTCGAACGTTGTCTTCGCCATCGGCCCAGCTGTTGGCGATTTCCATTAACCTGGTTATGGTTTTCGGCTTTTTGCGCCCAAGTTCTTCTATGTAGCTTTCTCGCTGAACGCCGTCGCTGAAAGCGTCGATTGCTCTGTCGACAGATACATCTTCGGCAGCGTTCAGGAGTTTTCTAAACCTCCCGATGTATGCACGCATTGATTCCTTCTGCTTTGCTTCTGGCGGCAATTCCGCAACTCTTCGATCCCGACGGGCCTCTTGTATGTTGCTTGGAAGTTGGCGACGAAGGCATCTACTAGGTCATCCCATGATTTAACAGAACCTTTCGGCAGCCCCCTTAGCCAGGCCCGTGCTGAATCCTTCAAGTAAAGATGTAAACATTGCATTGCCGCTATCTCGGTTTCCTTTGTGCGGGATCACAGTCCGCGAGTAATCGTCTATCCAGGATCTTGGTTCCTGCTGCCCATCGTACTTGGCGGCATCGGTAGGGGTAGGTTTGAATTTTTTGGGCGGCATCGTTTCGCGGATCTTGTAACTTAGACAGTCGGCTCCCCTGAGTTCGCCGTCGTACTCCTGATCTTCATCCGAAGAATCGCTGTCGTCGTCCTTCCTAGCGGCGCGTCGCCGCCTTGCTTTGTCGATCCTGCTCTGGGTGATTTCGTCTCGAGCATCTCTCGCATGATGTTTTGACCCACTGCCTTGGATGGTGGTCCTTTCTTTTGGCGGGGCTAGGTTGTTCCCTAATATTGCGAGACTTTCCAGGGCACCGCGATGAGCTTGAGCCATGGATCCTTCGGGGCGTTGATTGATGAGGTATGCAGCGAGGTTGGCCGTTGCTCCAGCAACGGTTTACGGCCGTGGCATGCCGGCGGTATCCATAGTCATAAAGGATTTGGTGAGATTTGACGTTATTTCTCTGGCGTCATCTTCCGAGAGTCTGGATAGTCTTGACCGGTTCTTGCCTGTCCCGTGAGTGTTTCGGGAGGCGCTCCCTTGCGAGCCCCTTCGCCGTTCGCTTGATCGATCCGCCGCAGATAGGCGTCTTTCGAGGGTGGCTTGCTCTTTCGACAGGTGCTCCCGGTTTTTCTCTAGTATGGAACGGTAAGCATTGAGGGTTCCGACTGAGGTTCCTGCGGGGAGCGGCGTGTTGTTGAGTACTGCTGCGCTTGCTGCCGCCCACTCCTCATCCGCGATGGTGTAATCGCTGTCGCGGTTACTGGCGCTGTTTTCAAAACTTGCCCTCCTACTGGAACGGGGGGTATGGTCCTCGCCTCCTCTGCGCCTTGCGTTTCCCGTGTTATTGGCGACATAAACCTGATGGTGTGCCGTTCTTCGGGTGGTTCCCTGGACGATGCTGTCGATACTGTCCTCTCCCGATGAGTACTGGGCATTGCAGATGAACGGCGTGTCGCTTGATCCTAGCCCGTGCCTGGTGTCGCAGTTCATGCAGTAGTACGACGTTAGTTTCGAGGATGAGGAGTCATCCGACCCTACCGACATGGAGGACACCGAACGGGGAGCCGAGGGCACGGGTGAACACGTCGATCCCGTCAGTTCAGCCGACAGATCGAGTGACGCGCTTGAGCTCGTTGATCCGGAAGCGGGGGATTCCAGCAATCGAAGGATTCCCTCTGCGTTGACGTTGTAGTGGACGCAGCCGAAGGTCATCTCTGTGTTCTCTTGTAGATCCGAGAAGTTCGAGCGGGAGGAATCGCTGTGTGGAGTAAACTCGTAGGAGCCGAATCGAATCGGACTTCCCAGGATTGGTGACGACGGTGTTGACGAAGCTGCTGATGAAGCCGCCGGCGAAGCCGCCGGCGTCATGATCGGATCTGCCGATGCCCTCGCCTTGTGCCCACAGTGGTTCCCACAGACGGCGCCAATTGTCGAGGGTACTCTCGCCAATGCCCTCCGATAGGGGCTTAGGGTTGATGGAATCCCGTAGGCCGACACGAGACATCGGTTCACGTACAAGCGGGGAGAGCGATTTACCCAGGTTCGGGGCCCTCGATGAGGTAAAACCCTTAAGTCCTGCCTGTCTGTTCTTTGATTATGAAGACAATGGGTTACAATGGGGTGCCGAATAGTTCGGCTGAGATCTAGTCGAGATTGCTGTTGCTAGGGTTACCTAGTTCTAAGCTTTTCCTAGCTAAGGTTGCTCAGATTGTTCGTGTCCCTCGGCAGCCCCTCTCCTGGCCTTTATATAGGAGGTCAGGTCTCAAGGGTCCTAACCGAGTACGACTAGGTTTACAGTGGTTTAGATCCAATCTTTCCTTGCTTGTTCGCTTCCTTGTCTTGCCCGTCAAGGAATCTTCTGGTGCACCGACCTAGTGGCCCATCTCGCCTTCAGGTATCTTCATGGGTCTCCAACTTGTAAATATCAGATAGGGCAATACTGGTTACCCGAAGGGTAATGCCCACGTCAGGGGGCGACAACACAGGTGAAGCGCAGAGTCCTACCTTTCAGGGTGAAAACCCAATGTCTGGCCTTAACTGGTTGTGCCTGGCAATGGCCTTGGTGGAGGCATTGTTTTGAGAGCGGGGACTATCTTCAGGGTGAAAACCTAAGATCTTTGATCGGGCGACGATGGTGTTTGAGCACTGTTCCCTTCTTGGAGGCGTCGTTTTTTGGAGAGTCTGTAATTCAGGTGTTGTCTTGGTGGTGGATGTATTGCTGTTGTTAGGCCCGAGATACTGTAGCGGGACTTTGTTTCTTAGTTTTCTTTTCCTTTTTTTGGCTGTGTGCATCCGTAGTGCCATTAGGGTGGTGCGTTGTTGCAGAGGCAGGGTGTAATTGGTATCTTCCTGATATTAATATATTCCCTTTATCGAAAAAATCTCCTCTTCTCGGCGTCGTTGGGGAGCTACGGTGGATCCGTAAAAAAAAGTCGAATTTTCCGATCCACCTAATGGAGGCTGCAGAGCTGCGGGAGGGAGCGATGGTGGATGCAGGAGAGGAGCCCGTCGCGGGAGAGCGCGTTGAAACGGTCCTCGACGCGATGTGGTGGCCAGCGACAGAGCGGCGGCGTGGTGGCCAGCGAGAGAGAGCGGCGGGAGACGCTGCGGACAGAGACACGAAGACGGTGGAGAGGAGAGACTCACGTGCTTGTCGGGAATTCGTGGAGGGTCTTTTTGAAAAAACGTCCGTGCGACAGTTTCCGTGGGACGGAGGGAGTATTAGTTTGTGGAATGTTTCTTCTCTCTATTGAAATAAAAATGAAAAAAAAAAACAAAAAAAAGAATATTTTAATGTTTAGAGGCGGCGTTTGTGGGACGCGGGTGGAGAGCGACGTGCTCCAAACACGACACAAACGAAATACGTCCCCCAAATCAATCGATCCGGCGCCGTTTGGGGACGCTAGTGGAGTGCTCTAAAGTATTTGAGCGCACCCAAGCTATCTATTGAACTAATGCATCGATGGGCATTCTATTATTGAACTAAATTTTCTCTGTTTCAAGCAGCTCCATCGATGGAGTAGTTGCTATAGTTAGCCTGCAATCATTAACGCATCGATGCTCACATTACCCAAGCTATCCAACGCATGCCCTGAACGAACATGCATAGCCGCTGACTGCATAGCTCATTAGCTCGGCCGCTGACCCTGTAGGTCCGCCGCTGCTGGTCCGTGCCTTCGTGGGCTTGGGGTTCACCAGTCCCAGAAATCCGCCTCCATAAATGGACCCGGCTAGACGACGTAAAAGGAAATCACTTCAATCACAGGTGCAACGCGATCTCGATCTTCTCGCGGGTAATCCCGATCTCCTTTGGTTCCTCTATGAAATTGGACAGATCGAACTAGAACATCGTCGATCGACCCACACCAGGAAACTAAGCAGCGTCTGCCGCCATGGAGGTCGCCGGTGGCAGACGAAAGCCCAGCGACCGGGACCGGCTGAGCAACCTGCCGGATTGCCTCCTCCACGCCATCATCTCGCAGCTCCGGTCCCGGCAGGCCGTGCAGACGTGCGCCCTGTCGCGGAGGTGGGCCCACCTCTGGCGCGGCGTCTCCTGCATCCACATCGACAGCGCGGACTTCTCCAACCAGGAGCATCGTCACCACCCGGTCTATTCCCGGGTGCAGCAGGAGGAGGAGGCGCTTGCTAAGCTGGAGGATTTCGCCGACAGTTTCCTGTTCAACCGTGGCCACTCCTCCTCCTCCTCCCCGGAGCCGCCGCTGGACGCCCTGCGGCTGCGCGTCCACCAAGGAGGTCCACGCGGGGACGTCAATATGTGCAGGTGGATTCGCCGCGGCCTGAAGCTGTCGCCAGCGGCGCTCGACGTAACCGGGGGCGACGGCAACAGGGTCAGCCTAGCTTCCCTCCCCCATCGCGTCTCCGGAGGCGGCGCTCGCCGCCTCACCAGGCTTCGTCTGGACAACGTGGTCCTCCAACATGACTTCAGGGATCTCTTCCCTGTGCTAGAAGACCTAGAGATCATTAACGCTGTCTTCGCGTCCGAGATCTGGCAGATCGCGTCCGACACGCTCACTAGCCTAACCCTAGTGAACGCGTCCTCTCGCTCCACCACGAGTATATGCAGCGTCCGGATCGCCGCCCCTCCCCTCGCGTCGCTGCGGCTCGAGTTCCCGCTCGCTCGGCTCGCAACCATTCGTTTTTATATGACGTCAGATGCTCGCTCTTGTCCCGCCAAAGCATCCATCCGCATACTCGACCAGACCGATCAGGATCGTAAGCCCTGGCGCCCGGAAGACGATAAGGGTGAACCGAAACCGGATGACAATGGGGAACAGATAAGTGATTTGCGCTCTCTCATCGGCTCCCTGTCCAGTGTCACTAGCTTGCACCTCTCAGGCTTCCAAGAAAAGGTACTCGATCATCCTCACTCCATTCCTTTAACAAATGATCAATAGTGATACTGCATGCACAATTTGATTTCATACCTCGCGCAGAAGAAGTTGCTGTTGCGCCAGGTGCTGGATGAGGCCTGCCCATGGCGCTTCACCCCCGTGCCATCCTTCCCCAACCTGACAAGCTTGGTCCTTGAAGATTGTGACCTTGGATACAACCTACGAACTCTCTGGCTTTTTCTGCGCTCCACTCCTGCAATCAGCAGGCTTGCTCTTGATAGATGCGGGGTATGGACGTCTCTTCCTGCACAAAACAGACTTATAAAAAATGCTAAAATAAGGATTAGTTCTATACTGCATTTTTCAAAGTGTCGTTGATAGTGATATTTTTAATGCCTTTTCTTTCCGGTGTGGTAATTTTTTAACAATCCAGTTAACCCACTTTCAACTCACCTAGCTAGCCACTAGACTACCCATAGTGAGGAGTAACATAGAGTAATGTTATGCGTATGACACTAGTCTATGTTGCAACCTTCATAGTGCATAATAACATAGATGTTGTATCATACATGAGTATATTAGTTAGCTTGTAGACTCATTTTATTTTGAAAAGTTTGATATTATGGTAATGTAGCTAGTCACCACAATCATCTCCCTCTTTATTTAATACAATTAATGCCATGTCATTAAAATGCCTAGTTAACAATGCATATAGTTGCATATTACTACTATAGTTACTTTCACTATGAGCAGTCTAAATGATACTCCCTAGTATGTTCACGCAATTAACACCCTAATTCCGTGTGTGCATAGACGCGGGAGTATTCACCCTATGGTTTTTTGGCGAGGAATCAAACAAAAGATTTGGAGACCACGACAGTGTTATCCCACCTCAAGTTGGTGCGAACCATAGGTGGAGACTCCAGGGTTCCCTCCATGGTGAAAAAGAAGCTACCATCGACAAACGTCACACATATAGGATATCAACAATGTCTTTTTCCATTTCAGTATAATAGTCATCGTCATGGAGTAACAGTTACCCTTCATGGTGAAAAAGAAGCTACCATCGACTAATATCATTAAGTGTAGAAGAGATTAGATCTGACTTGTCCTTTTCTAAGTTGATTTACGTTCATTAGAGTTCTCGTCAGGTGAGTAATTAAGTTTCACTAAATTCCATGACATTGTCACATAGATAGGGTATCAAGAATGTTCTGGTTCATTTCAGTAGTCATCCATCATGGAGTGACACAATGAATGTCATGCTATTGCTACCCCACAATCTTCTTTAGAAAATCGGCTTGTACCATTATTCAGGCCATGAAATATGTTAGCAACATGTAGAAAATCTAAATGTGAGTTGAAGAAAGCAAATTTGGCCTAGTAGATGTGGCTGTGATTCTACAATGCCACTTTTATGAGTGGTACGCGAAGTATCGGCTGGTGCCCATGCTAAGGTAATGACCAATCCTCCCCGTAGGTCCACAATAGTAATTACTTAGGGTAGAAGTAAGTGTAGGCTTGCACATCTATGGCGTGGCATGTAGAAGAGCCGGCTGCTTCAGGTGAAAAGTGTGACCCTAGGAGAATAAATGTGAGAAATAGAGGAGAAAGAAGAGAAAGAAGGCAAACCAAATAAATGGAGTGGCTAGGAGGAGGCATAGTGAGACCCAACAAAATAGATGAGACAACCACCACTTGCATTGTGTAATTTTTTCATACACGACAACCTGAGATCAATTTATCTAGGTGGAGAGCTAGAGCAGTAGCATGTTACCTGGTCGCAGATGATCCGCATGACATGACACGGGGAGGCTCGTGGAAGTGTGATACACACAAGACAATCCAACAAATATTTTTGAAGACCTAAATTCCACACGCCTAGGAGGGACCCTGTTTGGACATACAACCTCTACGGGCTTCCCTGGATTCGTCCACACGTCCCTAGGACCCCGTGGTCTCGATGCTCTCCAACTCAAAGAACGCCGAAGAATGGGAAGCATAAAACTAAGGCAAGAGAAATGGTATGTAGATTGAGTTTGTGATTGTTTGTCATTTTTTAATCGTCCGTGACCTTTACGTATAATAAGTGTCAAGTGGAGTTTTCATGCAAGAGTCATGCTTGGATTCACATTCCAATATGGATGGGCAGGTTCGAATCTTTCATTCCTATAATCTGGTATGACCATCCGATTCCTTTTTGAGGTTAAAAACACATTCGGGTCGAGGTGACTCTATAAAGAAAAGTTATTCGTCTTGAATAGGCGAATTTTTTCATATTGAGAACTTTGCATCCGAGGTCATCTTGGGACTCAGCTTTAGTGACTTGCTGAACCTAAGTCACCCATCTCAACCCTTCAGTTTAGATCCAATGGACCAGATCAATCGAGATTCACACTAAAAATTCAAACTTCTCAGGAAAAATTGAAAAAAAATCCTATATATCGTACATGTTCAGTTTCATATTCTGAGTAATTTTCAATTTATTTGGATTAGCGATTTGTGATTAAATAGCCTTTCGATTCAAGATTCATAATTTTCAATTTACTGAACATGTATGATATATACGTTTTTTTTTCAATTTTTTCTCAGAAGTTTGAATTTTTTTAGTGTGAATCTTGATCGATCTAGTCCATTGGATCTAAACTGAAAGACTGAGATGGGTGACTTAGCCTCGGTGACTTAGGTTCAGCAAGTCAGTGAAGCTGAGTCCGTCATCTTGACGACTCGTTTTCACTCAGAGATTGAATTAAATTGTAGTGGCCTCCTTAGCCATTCGATTTGTGTTGTGATCCATGTAACCTATGAGTTGCATGTGGGTCACAACTTTTTTTCTTTTTCAATTGCACATGAGTTGTAACTGAGAAAAATATCCACACTGTGCAAAGTAAATATTCAGACAGTACACCACAATGGTCCATGAGGTTAAAAAAGTTCAGATACCATAAATCGACTGAGCACCAGGTGCTCCCTCTCCATAACAAGTTAACAACTATTCCTAAAAAAAACCCTGTTTTCCGCTCAATTTATTCGTTCTTTGAAATAAAAATGGAACTATGGCAAGGAGCAAAAGTTCCACTACAATCAGCTTTGCGTGTGAAAGATGATCCAATCAGTTACGTCATAAAGTGACAACACTGAGAACAATCATTCTATACCACCTGCAGCAGCCGGGCTGCTGCTGAAGATCATATATGACCCAATCAGTTACGTCACCCCGTCAACATCGGGTAGAAGCAGACGTCAAAAGTCTAACCGAACTAGCTCGATTGGGACCGAATGACCCGATCGGCGCTAGTAGAGTGATTAGCCCGAAGCAGAGACCTTCCATCATCTAAGATAAATTAATGGATCCACTCGCCGACCCGGACGAATGGAACATGGGTACGCGCGCACCCGTTTATGAAAAGTTCAAAAAAAATGCTATTTAAAAGTTTCAAAAATATATGAAGTAAAATTTTGCATGTACATATTATGTTGATACTTACTTGTGTGAGTTTTCACGAAAAAATACTATTGTGTGTGTCCTACATAAAAATGACAAAATGTCCAAATGAGAATAGTGAACAGAAATTTGTACTATTCACAGGAATAGGAATTTGCATTTTGTCATTTCTGTGTAGGTCACACACAATGGTATTTTTACGTGAAAACACACACGAGTAAGTATCAACATAATATCTACATGCAAAAATTTACTTGACATTTTTTGGAAACTTTTGAATAGCATTTTTTTGAACTTTTCGTAAATGGGTGCGCGCGTACCCAGGTTCCATTCACCATTTTCGATCCACTCGCCAACTTCTCCCATCTCTCTGCGACGCTGACGCATAAATACTCGGGACAACTCGCTCGTCGGTCACCACCGCAACGCATCAGATGTTCAGATCACTCAGAGTTATAACCAGCGCCTCTTGTCACATCCCTGTCCTAGCTAATTACGCCGGAATGGCCGCAGCTGCAGCACCATCCAGGAGGTGAGTGATTACTTTGATTAGGTAGACACCTCTGTACATCGTTTTAGTACTACATGGATTATTGAGGCGGTTGGAACTGGTGTGTGTTGCAGCTTCACTAAAGAAGTGCTCCCGCCTGCACTGGGCGCCGTCTCCGAGCTCCCTCCCCTCTTCGATGGCACCACCAGGTAACTACCTGCTACTCGCTACTACTACTAGTAATCTTCATTTCAGCATTTCCATTGGGATTTGGGATTCAATTCATGAGCTACTTTACTAACCATCGATTGATCAATCTATTTCTTTGCGATGTGAAGGCTCTATATTTGTTACATCTGCCCATTTGCTCAGCGCGCTTGGGTTACTCGGAACTGCAAGGTACTAATCAGTATACCTAGCTACTTGCCGATCCCAGTTCCCCACTCGTCCCATCTATCATCGCTGAACCTGTCGTTGTTTACCTGAAAGAAATACCTGAAACATGCTTCCTTATTTTTTGTGCAGGGTTTGCAGGACGAGATCAAGCTAGTCGCCATTAATCTGGAGGACAAACCTGCCTGGTACAAGGACAAGGTCTACCATCCACAGGGCACGGTAAAGAACGGACTCCAGTTCATCCATCATCTGTTCATCCAGTTCCTTCCTATTCTCACGCGCTACCTCCAATCCGTGCTCTCCGTTGACAATTTTTACACTTCGCCGTTGACGTTTTGGATAGGTCCCTTCCCTGGAGCACAATGGCAAAGTCACGGGAGAAAGCTTAGATTTGATCAGGTACATCGACAGCAATTTCCAGGGCCCGGCACTGCTTCCTCAAGTAAGAAGGGAAAACATAAACCCAACGACCGTTCACCATCAGGAACAGTTATTTCGGTTAATGTTTCAGTCTTCTTACAGTCTTTGGATGTGTCGATGGCCACTTTGCCAGGACCCTGCTAAAAGGGAGTTTGCTGATGAGCTGATTGCGTATGCTGACGCGTTTACCAAAGCACTCTACGCGCCCTTGATCTCCAGAGTAGACATGTCAGATGAGGCCGGTAAGAACAGCTGGCTAGCTATTCCCTCCGTTTTTTACTTACTTAGCATTCTAGGTTTAGTCGAAATCAAACTTTATCAAGTTTGATAAGTAATATAGAAAAAAATCAACATCCATAATACCAAAGGTATATAATATAAAACTATAGTTCACGTCAATTCTAATATTATAGATGTTATATTGCATATGTTGATATATTTTTTCTAAATATTTAGCTAAACTTTATAAAGTTTGACAACGCAAGCTAATTGTGAAGGGAAGGAGTTGCAGTTTTCTAGATCAGAGGAATATCGCGTTGGATTAACTGATACTGATCAAGCTTATATTTTGTTTGTCAGTTGCTGCTCTTGACAAGATTGAAGCTGCCCTGTCCAAGTTCAGTGACGGCCCGTTCTTCCTTGGCCAACTTAGCTTGGTATGCTAATCTACTCCATCCAATGTGTTTAGTTTTAATTCCACAGGAAAGTGTGTAGTAAATAATTGCTTCAATTCGATCGCAAATTTGTAGGCGGATATTGCGTACGTGACGGTTTTGGAGAGGCTTCAGATATACTATTCTCACGTCAGGAACTACGAGATCACCAAAGGCAGGCCCAACCTTGACAAATTCATCGAGGAGATGAACAAGATTGAAGCATATAAGCAGACCAAAAACCAACCGCTAATATTGCTTGATTGTGCGAAGAGGCATCTCAAGGCAAATACATTTTTCCTAATCAAAGTCTAAGATCTTGTCCTGTTTTTTTTTTTACGTTTTGTACTTCCAAAAATAGATATCGCAGATTTGTCTATAATATTGTTTGACACTGTCTTCTTGCTGTGGGCTTTCAGATTGCTTAAGAATTGGAGATGTTGCCATCTGCCAAGAATAACGGGAGTCGATGCCAGGGAATGATGGCTTCTGAATAGACGAAGGCTCAAGTCTCATCATGAGTTGGCTTGATTGTCATAGCAAAGAGTTGTAGTATATGTTTCCTTCCTAATGAACGACGCCATGTTGTAGCCTGCATATCATACGATAATAATTTACTATCTTATTCCATTCCAAAACATTGCATCGACATGGAGAGTCTCCGAAGTATAATCGTTCACAGCACGCACTCAGGTTCATAGTAGTGGAAATAAAATTTAAATACACGATTCTTCTGAAATATTTTTCATGAAAGAGTGTAGCTATATTGCCGCTATTTGACCATTCTCAGAAGAAAAAAAAGCATATGAGTGCAGATTTATTTTTGCCCTTTATGAGCTATACCGCCCTTCCATCTACCGTGAGACCGATTCATAATTTACCTTTTGACACTATGCAACAATATTGAACTCTATAATCAGGGGTGGAGTCATTTTAAAGTTATTTTACTCTGACTCACATGATGTGAGACATCTCCATTTCTATACATCTAGAGGCTAACCACGCTCCTGGGTTGCACGCGCGTGCCGCTCCGGGACAATCGACTCTTCCACCTAAAAACCAGATCACCAGAGCTCCTTGGCCGCCGCTGGCGGCACTGGTGGCGACGCCCTGGACGCCGAAGGCCGCGAGGGTGAGGATGGCGTCCTCATGGTTCTCCTCTTCGCGCGGAGAGGTGGAGTAGATGGGAGACGCTAGACTTGGCGCCGAATCCGGCGTGGCCGCGAGAAGCGGTGGTCGAGAGGCGGCATGGGGCGCGGTGAACGGCGGCGCGGGCAGCGGCTGTCTGGGTCCGTGGGCCAAAGGGTTGCGGCTGTTGCGCCCCCGCCATGGCCGTCACTTCCCTATGTGGTCGTCGATCTACTCCGACACAATACCGTTTGTTGCCGTGCGGGTGTGGTGGCCAGAGTCATCCTTGATATGCCGGCTTTTGCCGATGGATCAGGCGTACATTGATGGCCGGATGCTTTGGGGCACGGCTTGAATAAAAGCGGCGGTCCTAGGGTTCCTCTCGCGCCAAGATGAAGATCCGCTTGATGACTTTCCTCCGAGATCTGGTGGGAGTGTCGAGTTTTGGAAGGCTCCGCTAGTGAATTCCCCCTAGTGCGCCGTATGCCTGGAGATAGTTGGATCGGATGGGATTCGTTCCTACACACTCATGTCTTTTCCCGACCATTTGGTTATGTAGGGAGTGGCGCGAAGCTCTGCTATCTATTTCCATCAGGAGACATGTTGGTCCGTGTTGAAGTCAGAGGCGGAGAATGTCATGGAAGACCGTAATTGAGGACTAGTAATGGTGGTTTGAGTCTTTGCAGCGATGAGGAATTGGCTTTGTGTTTCAGGTTTCGTAGTAGCGGTATGCAACTGGGGGTGACATCATTGATGAAGTTCAAAGTATTACCTTATAGAGTAAAAATCTAAGGTCTGCCCTTAGTTGATTGTGCATGACAATGTCTTGTTGAAGGCATTGTTTTGAGAGTGGAGACTATCTTCAGGGTGAAAACCTAAGATCCTCGATCGGGCGACTACGCATGTGCAATGTTTCCTTCTTGGAGGCATCACTTATGGAGAACCTGGATTTTAGGTGTTGTCTTGGTGGTGTGTGTGTGCTGCTGCTGCAAAGACGGTGGTGCCTTATAATATAACCATCTAAAGATGTAATTGATGTATCCCATGTGCCACCCACATAAATCAGATTTTCCTGGCCGTAGATCTCGCCTCTAGCGAATCCAAGCCATTCGTTTTTTACCGCAACAGTATAAAAGGGCAGCCTAGAAAACCCTATTTGCGAGCCCCCAATCTCTCCGCGACACGCGTCCTCCATATTGCCTCGCGTCGCTCACGCCCCCTCTACTTCCTAATGTTCTCCTTCCCTCCATCATGAAACTAAGCAACGTCTGGCCGTGTGCATGACGCCATGGAGGTCGCCGGTGGCAGACGAAAGCCCAGCGGCATGAACCGGTTGAGCAACCTGCCGGATTGCCTCCTCCTCGCCATCCTTTGGAAACCTCGGTCCTGGCAAGCGGTGCAGACGTGCGCTCTATCGCGGAGGTAGGCCAACCTATGGAGTGTCGTCTCATGCATCGACATCGACATCGCGTACTTCTCCAACCAGGAATGTCGTCACGAGGTCTGGGTGCAGGAGGACGAGGAGGCGCTTGCCAAGCTGGTGGATTTCACTGACAGTCTTATGTTCAGGTAAGGCCAATCCTTCTCCTCCGTCTCCTCCTCGGAGCCACCGTTGGACACCCTCATGATTGTGGTCATCATATGTAACCCCTTTGTAGTGGATCTTTGGGTTTTATGAGATTGGTGCAATTTTCAGTTTGTGTTTCAGGTATGAGTAGATGCATATTACGTACCCCGTTCTTCATTACTCCATCCGTTCCTTTCTATAGTGCCTATAGATTTTTGGCATTTGTTTCACAATATAAGGCTGTAGCTTGGCTTTTTTCAATTACCCCCTCCACCGGTCAACTCCCACACGACATGCATGAAAAAAAATCCAGACAAAATAGGAAACAATTAATTAAGATTCCTAATGCATGGCCTCAAGAATTGCTTAGATTTAGGAAGCAATATTTTACTTTCCTTAATTAAACCTGGCTGCACATATATGGAGAGTCAACCAGACAGATTTGTGGGATTTGTTGCGGTAAGTTTGGAAGTTATCGATTTCCCTAATTTTAGTTTGATCTCAAATCGTTCAGCCAGGGGGTCTTGTGTAAAAAATACTCTTGCGCTAATTTCCGTGCCAAAAATCTATAGGCACTATAGAAAGGAACGGAGGGAGTAGAAGTTTTGAACTAGTATGATAGTACTTGAGAGGGGGAACATGTGAATTAGTTGGAGTAACATGGTAGTATGAAACTGGACAGTAAATAGGAAGCTACTATAATTTTTACCTTTCTATTGTTAGCTCACTAGGGATAAATGAATGCACGTGTTACAATTACCAAGTTACCAACAATGGTGATCTCATATCTTTTGCGGTAGCATATTTGATATTCAACATCATGTCATAGAAGCAAAGGTAATACTATATTTATCTTAAATGTAGTTTGTGGAACTTTCTCTTACAAGAGGAGTATTAATGGGATGTGTTGCATCATCTCAATCATAGGACGTGATGCCGATATGAATACTTATCAAACACATAATTAAGTTACATCAATATTATGTTTTCTTTGAAACTATTTTGATTCACCCATGTTCATAAGAGATTATGCAAGTGAAATCATGAACCACACACCATTTTTAATCAAAAGAAACACCTTTTACTTTGCATTTACATATGTTTACAATATCAACACTTAATTAATCCGAAAATACAAAAAAAACATTTATCATATGTGTATTTGGTTCTTTCATAAAGTTTACATCACTACCATCATCATACCACTTTAATTTTGCACAACATTTAGTTTAACTTTCATAGTGCATTTAGCTTACTTTACTTGCTATATATTTACTTTACTTACTTTACTTACTACATTTTATACATTTGTTTTCAGTTCTAATACGAAACCTTGTGCTTGACAACTAATTGGTGGTGTTGGAGACAGAAGGAACACTATTTGTATTTTGTAGGTTGTTTAAAGAGGAAAGAAGAGTATTAATTGTTTTTCCGAGAGTTTGATATAAACCCTAGAGTCATTCTTGTGGGAATAAACCCTCGCTATATCACTTTATGCTTGGAGCTCCAACGAATATCTATCCACGTAGATTGGTGCTATCAATAGTGATTTTTTCGTGGTTCTCCCTCCTTCCGGGCTTCCTTCCCCTCAAGGGCGAGCGGATTTCTGTGACAAGAGCGGCAAACCAAATAGCCACATTCGGATGGCTTGACGAAAGTTATTTGGTTCCACACTACCTTCCTGTCAGCACACTTCCGGCAAGCGTGGATCCTACGTGGTGTATCTCATGGTGCTCCTGTAGATTAGCTTCTTTGTGGAGCTGTTTGTTTGTGACCACTTTGTAATTTTTCTACTTTATTTGTCTTCTCTTCCTTTGTATACCCCCTTGTAACTTTCACCTGTATGTTTGTAAGAACATGACCCTGCCAGGGTACTTTCGAGTGAAATGCAACAAGCGGTGGGAGTTGTCCCCCCCGTTACTCTCGAAAAAAAAAATAGTGATTTTTTTTAAAATTTTCCATGCACCATAACCCAACATACCACCCTTCCATCAACCATGAGACCATGCTAGCTTTCACATTCACAAGTCTACCTTTTGACACTATGCAACAATATTGAACTCTCTATAATAAAATTTATATTTAGCCACATATATACGCATAATGAATTAGTGGTTAAGCAATAGATGAATCTAGATCGCTTTAATCCCTGCTAAAACGTAGTAGGGCTACCAAATTGAATTTATCAAGGTGGGGAATAAGGATTTCATTTCACAAAGATGCAAGATCCATGAATCTCATAGCACCAATATACATTGTGATGTTGAATCTTCAGTGAGCCTATTAGGGATAGCAACATATTTAAGCTCTGAAAAGGCCTCTTACAAATCAATCCTAGATAACTTTTTGAAACGGTAACCCACATGTTACTTCAAATACATTCAAAATGATGTACACTTGTGAAGTTGTTAACCATTTATGATTATCTTAGTAACTCACGCATTGCAACTTGGTAACTTTCGGTAAGAATAATCGTCGAAATATGTCAACATGTGATCTAAATTCGAAGATATTGTCACGACGGATTTAGTAGTGGAAATGGATCTTACATAGAATAATTTTTCATCGTTTAAGAGATAAACCATTTTAAATTTCAAATTAGGTAAGTATCTCGATGAAATCAACAATTTTGTTTCTATTGCATATGCATGCAATGCGATGCTCTAATTTTCTCTATCCCTGAGATGGTACATGTGAAATGTTTGGTACCTACCTCTAAATATACGTGTAGAAAAATCCTATATATAAATCCCATGCAACATGATTTATTGAAACTTTGAAATTTTCAAAAGTTCAAAGTTTCTAACTTTGTTGAAGTCGATGCTAGTTTTTTGAATACTTAGTACTGCTCTTTTTCCTAAAAGGAGCCACACAATAGAAAGTTTGACTACGTTTTGGTTTTCCAAAGCGAAAATACAACCATTCAGAATGGGACCTATGATTTTCACACCCCCACCCCCGTGATTTACTGAGAGTTAGCCTTGTCCATTTGCCAACGGGATGAACTCCCAATGTGTCCTCTAATCCCTTGCTTTCTCAATTTCACAAAAAAGATACATGGATGAAGCCCCATTATTTCAATCTCATTGCACTTTGCATTCTTAGGGCTTCTTTAATTCACATGATCATATTAATAGAAAAACAACAAGATTAGAGTGGCATGCCATCTTCCATCATATATATAATTAAGAAACTACAAAAAACTTAGGTCAAAGAGTATTTGATAGCACATGAAAAACAAAAACAAAAATGCAAAAGAGTACATGCAAAATTTCCTCCAAAATAGAGTCTAAAGGAATCCTTGTAAAATTCGTACGATTATATATACTCCCCCGTTCCACCAAAAATATCGGAGATTTGTCAAAATATGAATGTATCTATATGCTCTTATTGTCAGATACATCTAAATTTGGACAAATCTCAGACACTTTCGGTGGGACAGAAGGGGTAACTTTTTAAACTAACCGATCAAAAAAAATAGGATTCAAATCCTACAATACACCTTTAAATTGAATGAGCCATTAGTCTTTTGCACAATGTATCTATTTGATTTTATCATAAAACTTAAACTCGTGTAAGTACCATCTGCTTCCACTATTCCACGGTCTTTGGGCGATGAGAACTAACCTGTGGTTGGATGGTTGGGAGGGCAGTGACACCCCTAGTTTACTAGAGTTTAAATCCCAGATTTAACACTTTGGTGTCTTATTAAGAAACGGAATATTTTTCAGTGGGAGGCGACACTTCCATCGACAGCGAGACGCTCGTAGTGAATTCATCAATCTCAAAACGGTGTACGTATGTTCATAGGGATGAGTGTATGTACGTATGTGTGAGCGTCTGCGTCTGTATTAAATTTCGCATAGAAAATAAAAAAAAAACAGTCTATGGACGATTATAGACGAATGCACTCGCATGCATGACGTGCGCCGCTCCACGGCTCCAGCCCGCACAAAGTAGCAACAATCGGCATCGTTCCAGAAAAGTGGTGAAGGCCGGCCGGGAGAGCAGCCCCACGGCACCTGCACCGCTTTCGCGTCCAAGTGAGGCCGGCCCACAGCCGGGGGAGCAGCTGGCCACATCCATGGAGCATCATCGATCCGAATCGACCTGTCGAGTTCGACTCCAGCTTTACTGCTCGACATCAACACCTCACCAATGAGTTCTCTCGCTTTCCCTTGCCGCTCGTCACCACTGACGCCCGCCTCCACCTCCGTTACCCCTCCCGTCCCGGCATCGCCGTGTATAAACATCCGCCGCTCGCGACGAACAGCCAACCGCCATTTCCACCGCCTCGCCGCTAGCACCCGGAATTCCCCCCGAACCCTCGCCATGGCCGCCACCGCCGCTGCCGCACCTGTCATGTAAGCAGGACAAACCGCCGGCACAGATTAATCTATTGCCTCGGATTCTCGGTTAAATTACTCGAATCGTTTCTCAATCTTTCAACTTTTGCAGCTCCCCAAAAGAAAACCTGCCCCCTATCCTGACCTCCACCTCCGAGCCCCCTCCCCTCTTCGACGGCACCACCAGGTACTTACAATTTAAGTGAGATTGCATTTCAGATGTACCTTGTGCCTATCCAATTCTACACAGATCAAGGGCTAAACTGTTCCTATTTTTTAAATCTTGTTTCGTGAAGGCTGTATGTTGCGTACCACTGCCCGTACGCGCAGCGCGCTTGGATTGCCAGGAACTACAAGGTACACTGTGCCATCCATACTTTTGGTGCTGATGATGTGCTAAGAAAAACTGAACCATTCTTTTGCACCCAAGTTGACTGATCCTGTTTGGTGCATGCTTCTCTTGTCCAGGGTTTGCAGGACAAGATCAAGATAGTCGCGATCGATCTGGCGGACAGGCCGGCTTGGTACAAGGAGAAGGTTTACCCAGGGAACAAGGTATGTTTCTGTCTCACGTGTACAATCTGTTACACTGCTTCAGTTGACGCTTTCCATTAATATTTCTCTAATCTTCATCCACATTTATGAACCTTCATTCCTCGGCAGGTGCCTTCTCTGGAGCACAACAACCAGGTGAAAGGAGAGAGCTTGGATTTGGTCAAGTACATCGACAGCAACTTCGATGGCCCAGCATTGCTTCCTGATGTATGCATATTCAACCATCATGAGTCAGATGCTTGTAAGATGGCCGTTCATAAATTTCTCAGTGGTATTAACTTTTGCATTCATCAATTGGCAGGATCCTGAGAAGAAGCAGTTCGCTGAGGAGCTGCTTGTGTATACCGATGAGTTCAGTAAAGCAGCATACTCATCCATAACCTCCAAGGGAGATGTGTCAGAGGAAACTGGTAAAAGAGCAAAGCTTCTACTTTTGAATCGTTTAAAAATATACTCCAGGCTGCAGTTTGTACTCATAGTGTAGTAATGTCTTCGTCCATTAGTTGCTGCGCTGGATAAAATAGAAGCTGCCCTGGGGAAGTTCACAGATGGCCCTTTCTTCCTTGGCCAGTTCAGTTTGGTATGTCACACCAGTCTCGGAACACTTCAGTTTCACCCTTTGGGGAAAAAACTTCTCAAAAAATTGCGGTTGACATGCTGTCCTGTTACGGATGTTAATCTCTGCACAGGTGGACATTGCATATGTGCCATTCATCGAAAGGTTTCAAATATTCTTTTCTGGTATCAAGAACTACGATATCACCAAGGGCAGACCTAACCTTCAGAAATTCGTTGAGGTAATTCTGAACACCGCGAGATGTGATTATGCCATATCTTTCATCATGTTTATAAGTTTACTCACATTTTTTCTGCCAAGTCTGAAATTGGCTAAAGCAAATAAATATCTTGGCAATTATTTGCCGAGGGGATAGAAGGTTTAACTGGAGTCGATTTGTTACAGGAAGTGAACAAGATCGATGCTTATACACAAACCAGACTGGACCCACAATTTCTGCTTGAACAAACTAAGAAGCGGCTTGGGGTAAAATATTTCCTAAAATTTTCATTCTTACTTCCTTCTTCCATTTTCAAATCATTTTGCATTTACACACTTCAACTTCCAGATCGAGTGAAGCTGTGACCAAGGATGAACAAGAGATGAAATTTCAGTCACTCAGGAACGTGCTTGCTTGCAGTATGCTAAATTTGGAATAAATGATGCATGCCACTAGGCTCCTGCCTTTTGAGTATAAAATATTTATTTTGTGGTTTAGTTCGACAGTGTGCCCATGCTTGTGAAGGAGGATGATCATATACTGTAGTACTGTACTATAAGTTCCATGAACCGATGCTCTTATGTTCTCAATGTCGTTAATAATGCTCATGTGAATATTTGAACTTCCTAATCAAACAACACGGTGGATATGACAATTAGAATTCATATTACATAAATATGTTAAAATCCATATTAATTAGCAACTTTATTATATTTATTGGTACTAACCTACTAGTAGTTGCAAAATTGTATAATTTCTTGTTTTACGCTTTGCTGTATAGAAACTACATAAACAATCCCTCATTATGGCAAAATTTAGAGTTTCATAAACTACATAAACAATCCCTCATTATGGCGAAATTTGGAGTTTCCTAAAAATCTGTCCCTGTAGAACTATTTTTAAACATGCCAAATGCACGACCTGAAGATGAGATCAAATTGAAAAGGTGTAATGGAGGAAGTCTTGGGGATTTTCAAGTCCAACATTTGATATAACGAATGTCCCAATTGGAGCTTGTATGCTCTGTGGGTTGCAGATTGACTCAAACGGGACGATATTGCTGAATCTAGACATCATTTTCTGTTTTCGGTAGTAGTATGATTGTACCAAATTTTAGTTGAAATAGAGGATCTCTCCCTTTTGGAAGCTAGTAAACATTGCCTCAGATCATCTTTAATAATGTCCCCATTTTTTGATATAACTCTGCAGGTTAGTGAAGTTACATGTTAACTAAGGTATGCCACTAAAGGTTTAATTTGACAGCGCGTAGGCCTATCACTTGAAGTCTGACTAGGTGGCCTGGTAGCTAGGTCTGGTTGGTTGTCGTTTGACGGGTCCATAGTCGATACGACCAACCACTGGAGGGATATTTTCACTATCAAGTGAATGTATGTCAGTGGAATTCAGACATGACTGATCCCAAACCACCAACGGGCGCCAAGCCTAGTAGTGCAAGGGGGTAAGCGCACATTGGTGAGACCCTTTCTCTGGTAGTAGCACCTGAACAATGACACACATAACTCAATACTTACCTGGTGATGATGTTTCTGATGATATATGATGAGTACTTCTTTATTGTCATCGCATTCAAGAAATGCACATCAAGATCAATGAAGATCAATGGTACATGATTGGATCACATATGAATAAAACACAAGTGAAATCAAACCAGGGGCACACAAACCCTGGCATGTAGGTATAGGCCATTCTTCCGCCCGACGGTGATGCCCATCTTTTCTGACATGTCCAGCTCATCCGGCTTCCGCCCCCCTGGGATCTCCCAGTTGAAGTGGTATAGAAGTGCAGCAAGCATGATCTCCATGTTGACTTCTGCAAATACCATTCCAGGGCACATCCTCCTCCCTGACCCGAAAGGTATGTACTCAAAGTTTATTCCTTTGAAGTCTACGATGCCAGACTCAAACCTCTCTGGTTTAAATTCCTCAGGGTCTTTCCAGTGTTTAGGGTCCCTGCCAATCGCCCATGCATTGACCAACACTGTGGTCCCTTTGGGTACATCGTACCCAAGGATTTTGCAAGTCTCCATGGCCTCTCTTGGGACAAGCAATGGGCCGGGTGGATGCAGTCTCAGTGTCTCCTTTATGACGAGTTTGAGGTACTTAAGACTGGCCAAGTCATCTTCAGTTACCTTAGGCTTTCCTTTGAGATTAGCGCGTACTTCAGCTTGTGCTTTCTTCATCACATTTGGGTACCTCATGAGCTCCGACATAGCCCATTGGAGAGTGGTTGATGATGTCTCGCTCCCACCATTAAATAGATCCTGCAATATGTCAATTTGCACTTAGGAATTGGTGATTGTTCTTGACACTAAAGGATTTGTCACCCTTAATGGTAAACAATCCTAAAATAATAGGGAACAAAACATATAGGGAACAAAACATTGTTTCAAAATAAGAGACAGTTGTGTTCTGCTAACTACTAGTACATTGTTTCAAGATACTTGTCCTCATTGAATCTATGTTGGCCAAACATTATTGTTTGACGACATATATTTAGAAAGAAATTCAACATTGACAAGAGCAAATTGATAATACTACTAAGAGCATCTCCAGCCGCGTCCCCCAAAGCGTCCCCCAAACAACGCCGAATTTAGTGTTTGGGGGACGCGTTTTCTTCGTGCCGCGTTTGTGGGACGTCGCTCCCCAGCCGCGTTCCCCAAACAGAATTTGAGATTTTTAAATTTTAATAGAAAACAGTTGAGTTCATTCAAACTTGCTATATATTACATAGATTTGAACGAAATTCGATGCAATTTAAACCTAAACCCTGATATTGAGGTGGCCGGAGGGGCCGTAGTACTGGTGGAAGTTGTGCACGTCGTCGACGACGATGTCCTGCTTGCCGCGCTCATCGAGCTCGTCGATGGGCTCGTCCTTCACCGTGCCGCTTGGCCCAGCCACGCCGTCATCGATGAGGTCGACGAGCGGCTTCCTGGTGCCGCGGATGGACATTGCGATCGCCGCATCGAGGTCGCCCCTCCAGGCGTCCTTGTCGGTCAAAGACGCTGCGAACGCCGCGTGCAACACTGGACAGTCGTCAGGGTCGTCACTGCTGGCGATGAGGCGCGGCTGCCGCTTGTACTCCGCCAGCTGCGCGGCCTTCGCGGCTTCCTCATCGTCCTGCTCCTCCTTCATCTCCAGCTTCGGGATGAGGAGGGCGCTGCCGGCGCGGCTGTGTTGCTGCCGCACTGGTTTGCGGATGCTGACATTGTTGCCGCCGCGCCTCCGATTGACGGGAGGCGTCGCGTACTCCGGCTCGGCCTTCACCTCGCGCTTCGGCACGGTGTAGGGCGTGGCGCGGTGTGACGAAGGCGCTGATCGTACTTGCCCCGACGAAGAAGAGTTCGAGGAGAACGAGTACGTCCTCCTCGGCTGCCAGCGTGCTGCGGGCGAAGGAGACGGTGGCGGCGAGGGTGGCATCTCCAGCCTTGGAGCGCCGTTCCGTATGGCGTTGACGACTTACTCGAGGGTGTGCCCGAGAACGCCCCAGAAGCAGAGGCGCCCCACCCTATTCCAGGTGTTCCTCCGGCCGATGAGGCCATAGGTGTTGTTCATCTCGGTGTCGTGCTGCGCCTGGAAGTAGTTCACCCACCAGTCGTCGTTACCGGTTGGGGCCCAGGTCGGATCGGCTCGCTCCTCGGCACCGAGGCGAGCCCAACGGTTCCTGACCGCGTCCCTCCAGCGCTCCGTGCCCTACGACGGCGGCGGGACGCCGACCCCGTTGACGACCATCCTCCAGCTGTCGCTGCTTGGCAGGCGCATGTCCGGCAGGGACATGATACCCCGCGTGGTACAGCGTCCACGCTTTCATCACGGTGAGGCCGCCGCGGCCGAAGCCGTTCGCCGCGACGTTCTTGCGGGAGGACGACATTGCGAGCGACGAGATTGGAGCGGCTGGGAGGTGCGGCGAGAGATTGGGTGCAGCGAGATTGGAGCGGCGAGATTGGAATGAGGAATGAAGGAGAGGCGCTCTTATTGTACAATGGAGGCGGGCGAAGCGGCAGCGGGGCCTTGACCGCAATAAACGCCGGCGCGGATGACCACACGGACATGCACAACGAGACACGTCACTGCGTCGTCTGGGAAAGATGGCGCCATTAACACCGCTTGACGAGAGGTAGGTGACGGGATTTTAGACTTCTGTATTGCTGACGCGTCGGTCCCTCTACTCCCCGCCTCGTATTTTGTTGTGTTCGGTGTGCCTAGAGCATCCCCTATGAAGCGGGGACGGGCTCGGGACGTCGGACACCGTATTGAGCCGCAGCAGATAGAAAGGGCCTTTGAAACGCGTGACTTGGAAACAGAAATTTTGTTTGACGGGTCCTAAATACCTTTAGGGCCCCTTTGGGAGTCGGCACGAGATGGTCTAATCTATCGCGAAATATATATACTTCCAAAATTTGCATCGCGTAGGAGAGGTATTCTGAAACAGACGAGAAAAGAAGATGAAGAAAAACAAAGCTAATGCACTTACAAGTATAACTGCTTTGATAACTCCCATGGTAAGAGGCACCTCGAGGCCACCCTCCTTCTGTATCCTGAGTAGCACGTCGACCAGGTCCTCACCTTCCACCGTGGCCCGCTCCCTCCTCTCCTGGTGTTGCTTGATGGCGTACTCCATGAGCTCGAAGCTCTTGCGGTGGTTCTCCTCGGCCAACCTGGCCGTGCCGCTGATAAATCTGGCGAGCCGCGACGACGGGAAGAGATCACTGAGGTTAAACCCGGAGACGAGTTTGATGGACACCTCGAGCGTCTCCATGAACTCCTTCGATTTCTTGAACCTGTCCCCGATCATGGCCCGCATTGTGGAGTCGGTGATGATCACGGAGATTCGCTCGCTGACGTTGACGGGCTCGCCGGACGACGACGCGGCCACGACGGCGGCCACGAGGCGGCCCACCTCCTCCTCCCTGATGTGGCGGAACGACTGCACGCGGCGCGCGCTGAGCAGCTCCAGGATGCAGATCCTGCGGAGCTGGCGCCACAGCGGGCCGTAGCGGCCGAAGACGAGGCCCTGCCCCTCGGCGGCCATGATCTTGACGGTGGCGCTCGAGGGCCGCGTGGCGAAGACGGCGTCGTGCGTCCGCATGATCTCGCGGGCGGCCTCCGGGGACGTGGCCACCACCACGGGGACCTCGCCGAGCTGGAGGTACATGAGCGGCGCGTCCAGCTGGCGCGCGAGGTCAGCCATGACGCGGTGCACGAGCGGGCTGCTGGCAAGGTGGTGCAGGCTGCCGATGACCGGAAGCCGCCACGGCCCGGGCGGCAGACGCAGGCCATCGCCGCGGCCGCGCTTGCTGAACAGGCTGAGGAGCAGGAGAGGGAGGATGAGAGCCGATAAGAGGCAGAGGTAGTACGCAGGTTGCTCCATGGCGGCGTAGTGGACGTGATGATTAGTGCAGGGTGAGTTGTAATGCCATGCCATGCCATGCCATGTCTTGTATACATAAAGAGGTCAGTACTCAGTAATTTGGACGTACGGATACAACAAAATCCTGACGATGGCTCACTGAACCTAGCTCGTTCGGGAAAATATCTCCTACTGTACAGTCCTACATGATGACATCTGGGTTGTTGCCGATTAAATAGGGATCGCTTCATCGCTAGAGTAGATCTAGATCGTGTTTTAGATTGCTACGTACTTCAGCGCAGCGGTGACGAGTGGCAAGAGAAAGCAAGATAAGTCTTTAAAGAAAACGTTGCCTAAATCTATTGATTAAGTACTACTCTCAGGAGGCCTAGGGTGAAACGGGCAATTGACAAATAAATGGTTGACGAATTTCACACATTGCTTGCAGAAAGGACAAAGCTCACAATTTGGCCACCCTCGCTTCTCCAACCGATATGTCTTTTAAATTCTATTTTGATTGGCAAGCCATGTAAAAAATTAATTTCGGCGACTCCCAAGCCTTTCAAACCGTCTTGTTCATGCTAGAAGAGATGTGGATCCCAAAATTGCACCTCGTAAGACGACTTAGCCTTGTACTGGCCACTAGGCATGAGCCTCCATACGATATCATCCTCCACGTTCTCGTCAAGGTGCACATTGTCAATTAGAACCCAAAGGCCAGCGAATTGGGTGAGGTGCTCGACGGTGAAGGTGCGCTCCAAATCAATCTTTCCCACCCAAGTGTCTTCATGCAAAGCTTGCGCAACCTTCCAATACTTTCTCTTCGGAGAGGCAAAGATGAGGGGTGTAATGTCGATTGGCTTGCTCCCATGAAGCCAAGGAGGATGCCAAAAAATGGCTCTTCCTCCGATTTCCAAGTGTAATTGTAGTGGCGTCATAGAAGATTTCCATGTCATCACTGTTACAAGGATTCCCGGAGCCCGCCCAATCTTTATTGGGATCCTTCCATTGAAGCCATGGACATCATAGCTTAAGGGTTGTTGCAAATTTTTGCAAATGAAGCACCCCAATCCTTCCAAGCTTCTTAGGCCAGCACACCGTCTCCCATTTGACCTTGCATGTTGCCCCGGTAGCGGTGTCCTTGGCGGACCAAAGAAAAGTCCACTCGATCTTGATGAACTTTAGAGGACCCGGTGGTATAGATGGCTTGGGAAGCAATAGCCGATTTAACCAAGGCACTCCGCACGACCATTGTCACATACTTGCCATTCGAAGTGGGGAGCTTGCCGGCACATTTATCTCAAGTTGTTGAAAATCGACCCTCTTTAATCACCTACGCGAAAGCGGTAGGCCCAGGTCTCAAAGGAAACAACGCTCTTGTAGCCAGCATGCCCACAAGGATCTCATCAAGATTCAACTCACTGCATCTTATGGGCACCACCGTTCTCTTATGGAAGTTGGTGCGAAGGCCGGTCACCTCACCAAAGTTTCAAGGATTGTTGCCAAATTCACAGTATCTGTTGTGGGTATACTTCATGGGTGTACCATCGACATTGCCTAGATCCGGCAAGCCCGGGTGGCCCACAGACGGTGATGTGGCATGTGGCCCATCGGGCGGCCCAGTTGCTGTTGATCATGAAGGATGAAGTCCAGCCCAGGATCGGGAAGCCGGATACTAACCGACCTTCGGAGGAGGCCGGATCCGTGAAGGCCCATGAGGAACCCGGATCTAGTACGACGTAGAAGGAAGGCGGATCCTTGACGTACACAGCAAGACATTGTACCGTAGTTAGGCAACCTGTAATCCGGCTAGAACTCTCCATGTAAACCCTAGATCCGTGCGCCTTTATAATCCGGATCCCGGGAGCCCTAGAGGCACAACCACAACTCATTGTAACAACGCGAAAGCGCCCAGATAATTCCAGACAAGCAGCAGTAGGCCATGTCTTCGAGCAGGTGTTCCGAAGCTGGGTAAATCGCGTACCACCGTCCCGGGGACTCTCCGCCCTATGGCCCTGATGGCGTGTATTTCACACGTTCGTTGGGCAACCCCAAGAGGAAGGTATGATGCGCACAGTAGCAAGTTTTCCCTCAGAAAGAAACCAAGGTTTATCGAACCAGGAGGAGCCAAGAAGCACGTTGAAGGTTGATGGCGGCGGGATGTAGTGCGGCGCAACACCGGGGATTCCGGCGCCAACGTGGAACCTGCACAACACAACCAAAGTACTTTGCCCCAACGAAACGAGTGAGGTTGTCAATCTCACCGGCTTGCTGTAACAAAGGATTAACCGAATTGTGTGGAAGATGATTGTTTGCGAGAGAAAACGAGTAAAACAAGTATTGCGAGCAGATTTGTATTTCGGTATTAAAGAATGGACCGGGGTCCACAGTTCACTAGAGGTGTCTCTCCCATAAGATAAAAGCATGTTGGGTGAACAAATTACGGTCGGGCAATTGACAAATAGAGAGGGCATAACAATGCACATACATGGCATGATAAGTATAGTGAGATTTAATTGGGCATTACGACAAAGTACATAGACCGCCATCCAACTGCATCTATGCCTAAAAAGTCCACCTTCAGGTTATCGTCCGAACCCCTTCCGGTATTAAGTTGCAAAGCAACGAGACAATTGCATTAAGTATGGTGCGTAATGTAATCAACAACTACATCCTCGGACATAGCGCCAATGTTTTATCCCTAGTGGCAACGAGCACGGCACAACCTTAGAACTTTACGTCACTTGTCCCAGGTGTCAATGCGAGGCATGAACCCACTATCGAGCATAAATACTCCCTCTTGGAGTTAAAAGCAAAAACTTGGCCAGAGCCTCTACTAGTAACGGAGAGCATGCAAGATCATAAACAACACATATGTAATAACTTGATAATTAACATAACATGGTATTCTCTATCCATCGGATCCCGACAAACACAACATAGAGTATTACAGATAGATGATCTTGATCATGTTAGGCAGCTCACAAGATCCAACAATGAAGCACAATGAGGAGAAGACAACCATCTAGCTACTGCTATGGACCCATAGTCCAGGGGTGAACTACTCACTCATCACTCCGGAGGCGCCCATGGCGGTGTAGAGTCCTCCAGGAGATGAATCCCCTCTCCGGCAGGGTGCCGGAGGAGATCTCCAGAATCCCCCGAGATGGGATCGGCGGCGGCGGCGTCTCAGTAAGGTTTTCCGTATCGTGGTTTTTCGCATCAGGGGTTTCGCGACGGAGGCTTTAAGTAGGCGGAAGGGCGGAGTCGGAGGGCTGACGAGGGGCCCACACCACAGGGCGGCGCGGGCCCCCCCTTGGCCGCGCCGCCTTGTGGTTTGGCCACCTCGTGGCCCCACTTCGTATGCTCTTCGGTCTTCTGGAAGGTTCGTGGCGAAATAGGCCCCTGGGTCTTTGTTTCGTCCAATTCCGAGAATATTTCGTTACTAGGATTTACGAAACCAAAAACAGCAGAAAACAAGAAGCGGCACTTCGGCATCTTGTTAATAGGTTAGTTCCGAGAAAATGCACGAATATGACATAAAGTGTGCATAAAACATGTAGGTATCATCAATAATATGGCATAGAACATAAGAAATTATCGATACGTCGGAGACGTATCAAGCATCCCCAAGCTTAGTTCCGCTCGTCCCGAGCAGGTAAAACGATAACAAAGATAATTTCTGAAGTGACATGCCATCATAACCTTGATCATACTATTTGTAAACATATGTAGTGAATGCAGCGATCAAAACAATGGTAATGACATGAGTAAACAAGTGAATCATAAAGCAAAGACTTTTCATGAATAGTACTTCAAGACAAGCATTAATAAGTCTTGCATAAGAGTTAACTCATAAAGCAATAAATCAAAGTAAAGGTATTGAAGCAACACAAAGGAAGATTAAGTTTCGAGAGGTTGCTTTCAACTTGTAACATGTATATCTCATGGATAATTGTCAACATAGAGTAATATAACAAGTACAATATGCAAGTATGTAGGAATCAATGCACATTCACACAAGTGTTTGCTTCTTGAGGTGGAGAGAGATAGGTGAACTGACTCAACATAAAAGTAAAAAGAATGGTCCTTCAAAGAGGAAAGCATCGATTGCTATATTTGTGCTAGAGCTTTTATTTTGAAAACATGAAACAATTTTGTCAACGGTAGTAATAAAGCATATGAGTTATGAAAGTTATATCTTACAAGTTGCAAGTCTCATGCATAGTATACTAATAGTGCCCGCACCTTGTCCTAATTAGCTTGGACTACCGGATCTTTGCAATGCACATGTTTTAACCAAGTGTCACAATGGGGTACCTCCATGCCGCCTGTACAAAGGTCTAAGGAGAAAGCTCGCATTTTGGATTTCTCGCTTTTGATTATTCTCAACTTAGACATCCATACCGGGACAACATGGACAACGAGATAATGGACTCCTCTTTAATGCATAAGCATGTGGCAACAATTATTATTCTCATATGAGATTGAGGATATATGTCCAAAACTGAAACTTCCACCATGATTCATGGCTTTAGTTAGCGGCCCAATGTTCTTCTCTAACAATATGCATGCTCCAACCATTAAGGTGGTAGATCTCTCTTACTTCGGACAAGACGGACATGCATAGCAACTCACATGATATTCAACAAGGAATAGTTGATGGCATCCCCGAAACATGGTTATCGCACAACAAGCAACTTAATAAGAGATAAAGTGCATAAGTACATATTCAATACCATAATAGTTTTTAAGCTATTTGTCCCATGAGCTATATATTGCAAAGGTGAATGATGGAATTTTAAAGGTAGCACTCAAGCAATTTACTTTGGAATGGCGGATAAATACCATGTAGTAGGTAGATATGGTGGACACAAATGGCATAGTGGTTGGCTCAAGTATTTTGGATGCATGAGAAGTATTCCCTCTCGATACAAGGTTTAGGCTAGCAAGGTTATTTGAAACAAACACAAGGATGAACGGTACAGCAAAACTCACATAAAAGACATATTGTAAACATTATAAGACTCTACACCGTCTTCCTTGTTGTTCAAAACTCAATACTAGATATTATCTAGACTCTAGAGAAACCAAATATGCAAACCAAATTAGCAAGCTCTAAGTGTTTCTTCATTAATGGGTGCAAAGTATATGATGCAAGAGCTTAAACATGAGCACAACAATTGCCAAGTATCAAATTATCCAAGACATTTTAGAATTACTACATGTATCATTTTCCAATTCCAACCATATAACAATTTAACGAAGAAGAAACTTCGCCATGAATACTATGAGTAGAGCCTAAGGACATATTTGTCCATATGCTACAGCGGAGCGTGTCTCTCTCCCACAAAGTGAATGCTAGGATCCATTTTATTCAAACAAAACAAAAAACAAAAACAAACCGACGCTCCAAGCAAAGTGCATAAGATGTGACGGAATAAAAATATAGTTTCGGGGGAGGAACTTGATAATGTTGTCGATGAAGAAGGGGATGCCTTGGGCATCCCCAAGCTTAAACAGCTTGAGTCTTCTTAGATTATGCATGGGTGAACCACGGGGCATCCCCAAGCTTAGAGCTTTCACTCTCCTTGATCATATTGCATCATACTCCTCTCTTGATCCTTGAAAACTTCCTCCACACCAAACTCGAAACAACTCATTAGAGGGTTAGTGCACAATAAAAATTAACATGTTCAGAGGTGACACAATCATTCTTAACACTTCTGGACATTGCATAAAGCTACTTGGACATTAATGGATCAAAGAAATTCATCCAACATAGCAAAAGAGGCAATGCGAAATAAAAGGCAGAAGTCTGTCAAAACAGAACGATCCGTAAAGATGGATTTTATTAGGGCACCGAGACTTGCTCAAATGAAAATGCCCAAATTGAATGAAAGTTGCGTACATATTTGAGGATCATGCAAGTAAATTGGCTTAATTTTCTGAGCTACCTACGGGGAGTTAGACCCAGATTCGTGACGAGCAAAGAAATGCTGGAGCTGCGCAAGTAATCCAAATCTAGTACTTACTTTACTATCAAAGACTTTACTTGGCACAACAAAACTCAAAACTAAGATAAGGAGAGGTTGCTACAGTAGTAAACAACTTCCAAGACTCAAATATAAAACAAAAATACTGTAGTAAAAACATGGGTTGTCTCCCATAAGCGCTTTTCTTTAACGCCTTTCAGCTAGGCGCAGAAAGTGTAACTCAAGTAACATCAAGAGATGAAGCATCAACATCATAATTTGTTCTAATAATAGAATCATAAGGTAACTTCATTCTCTTTCTAGGGAAGTGTTCCATACATTTCTTGAGAGGAAATTGATATTTAATATTACCTTCCTTCATATCAATAGTAGCACCAACGGTTCGAAGAAAAGGTCTTCCCAATATAATGGGGCAAGATGCATTGCATTCAATATCCAAGACAACAAAATCAACGGGGACAAGGTTATTGTTAACCATAATATGAACATTATCAACTCTCCCCAAAGGTTTCTTTTTAGCATTATCAGTGAGATTAACATCCGGATAACAGTTTTTCAATGGTGGCAAGTCAAGCATATCATAGACTTTCTTAGGCATAACGAAATACTTGCACCAAGATCACATAAAGCATTACAATCAAAATCTTTGACCCTCATTTTAATGATGGGCTCCCAACCATCCTCTAGCTTTCTAGGAATAGAAGCTTCAAGTTTTAGTTTCTCTTCTCTAGCTTTTATGAGAGCATTTGTAATATGTTTTGTGAAAGCCAAATTTATAACACTAGCATTAGGACTTTTAGCAAGTTTTTGTAAGAACTTTATAACTTCAGAGATGTGGCAATCATCAAAATCTAAATCATTACAATCTAAAGCAATGGGATTATCATCCCCAAGGTTGGAAAAAATTTCAGCAGTTTTATCACGAGCAGTTTCAGCAGTTTTAGCAGTTTCAGGTAATTTTGCGCGCTTTGCACTAGGAGTAGAAACATTGCCAACACCAATTATTTTACCATTGATAGTAGGAGGTGCAGCAACATGTGAATAATTAGCATTGCTAGTGGTGGTAATAGTCCAAACTTTAGCTACATTTTTCTCTTTAGCTAGTTTTTCATTTTCTTCTCTATCCCACCTAGCACGCAGTTCAGCCATTAATATTATATTCTCTTTAATTATAACTTGGATGGCATTTGCTGTAGTAACAATTTTATTTTCAATATCCCTATTAGGCATAACTTTCGATTTCAAAAGATCAACATCAGAGGCAAGACTATCAACTCTAGAAACAAGAATATCAATTTTATTGAGCTTTTCCTCAACAGATTTGTTCAAAGCGGTTTGTGTACTAATAAATTCTTTAAGCATGGCTTCAAGTCCAGGGGGTGTATTCCTATTATTGTTGTAAGAATTCCCATAAGAATTAGCATAACCGTTACCATTATTATAAGGATATGGCCTATAGTTATTACTAGAATTGTTCCGATAAGCATTGTTGTTTTTAATGAAGTTTACATCAACATGTTCTTCTTGGGCAACCAATGAAGCTAATGGAACATTATTAGGATCAATATTAGTCCTATCATTCGCAAGCATAGACATAATAGCATCAACCTTATCATTCAAGGAAGAGGATTCTTCAACAGAATTTACCTTCTTACCTTGTGGGGCTCTTTCCGTGTGCCATTCAGAGTAATTAACCATCATATTATCAAGGAGCTTTGTTGCTTCACCAAGAGTGATGGACATAAAGGTACCTCCAGCAGCTGAATCCAATAAATTCCGCGAAGAAAAATTTAGTCCTGCATAGAAGGTTTGGATGATCATCCAAGTAGTCGAGTCCATGGGTTGGGCAATTTTTAACCAAAGATTTCATTCTTTCCCAAGCTTGAGCAACATGTTCATTATCTAATTGTTTAAAATTCATTATGCTACTCCTCAAAGATATAATTTTAGCAGGGGGATAATATCTACCAATAAAAGCATCCTTGCATTTAGTCCAGGAATCAATACTATTCTTAGGCAGAGATAGCAACCAATCTTTAGCTCTTCCTCTTAATGAGAAAGGAAACAATTTTAATTTTATAATGTCACCATCTACATCTTTATATTTTTGCATTTCACATAATTCAACAAAATTATTGAGATGGGCAGCAGCATCATCAGAACTAACACCAGAAAATTGCTCTCGCATAACAAGATTTAGTAAAGCAGGTTTAATTTCAAAGAATTCTGCTGTAGTAGCAGGTGGAGCAATAGGTGTGCATAGGAAATCATTATTATTTGTCCTAGTGAAGTCACACAACTTAGTATTTTCAGGGGTAGCCATTTTAGCAGTAGTAAATAAAGCAAACTAGATAAAGTAAATGCAAGTATACTAATTTTTTTGTGTTTTTGATATAGCAAACAAGACAGTAAATAAAGTAAAACTAGCAACTAATTTTTTTGTGTTTTGATATAATGCAGAAAACAAAGTAGTAAATAAAATAAAGCAAGACAAAAACAAAGTAAAGAGATTAAGAAGTGGAGACTCCCCTTGCAGGCGTGTCTTGATCTCCCCGACAACGGCGCCAGAAAAAGAGCTTGATGGCGTGTATTTCACACGTTCGTTGGGCAACCCCAAGAGGAAGGTATGATGCGCATAGCAGCAAGTTTTCCCTCAGAAAGAAACCAAGGTTTATCGAACCAGGAGGAGCCAAGAAGCACGTTGAAGGTTGATGGCGGCGGGATGTAGTGCGGCGCAACACCAGGGATTCCGGCCCCAACGTGGAACCTGCACAACACAACCAAAGTACTTTGCCCCAACGAAACAGTGAGGTTGTCAATCTCACCGGCTTGCTGTAACAAAGGATTAACCGTATTGTGTGGAAGATGATTGTTTGCGAGAGAAAACGAGTAAAACAAGTATTGCAGCAGATTTGTATTTCGGTATTAAAGAATGGACCGGGGTCCACAGTTCACTAGAGGTGTCTCTCCCATAAGATAAAAGCATGTTGGGTGAACAAATTACAGTCGGGCAATTGACAAATAGAGAGGGCATAACAATGCACATACATGGCATGATAAGTATAGTGAGATTTAATTGGGCATTACGACAAAGTACATAGACCGCCATCCAACTGCATCTATGCCTAAAAAGTCCACCTTCAGGTTATCGTCCGAACCCCTTCCGGTATTAAGTTGCAAAGCAACGGACAATTGCATTAAGTATGGTGCGTAATGTAATCAACAACTACATCCTCGTACATAGCGCCAATGTTTTATCCCTAGTGGCAACAGACACAGCACAACCTTAGAACTTTCTGTCACTGTCCCAGGTGTCAATGCAGGCATGAACCCACTATCGAGCATAAATACTCCCTCTTAGAGTTAAAAGCAAAAACTTGGCCAGAGCCTCTACTAGTAACGGAGAGCATGCAAGATCATAAACAACACATATGTAATAACTTGATAATTAACATAACATGGTATTCTCTATCCATCGGATCCCGACAAACACAACATAGAGTATTACAGATAGATGATCTTGATCATGTTAGGCAGCTCACAAGATCCAACAATGAAGCACAATGAGGAGAAGACAACCATCTAGCTACTGCTATGGACCCATAGTCCAGGGGTGAACTACTCACTCATCACTCCGGAGGCGCCCATGGCGGTGTAGAGTCCTCCGGGAGATGAATCCCCTCTCCGGCAGGGGGCCGGAGGAGATCTCCAGAATCCCCCAGATGGGATCGGCGGCGGCGTCTCAGTAAGGTTTTCCGTATCGTGGTTTTTCGCATCAGGGGTTTCGCGACGGAGGCTTTAAGTAGGCGGAAGGGCAGAGTCGGAGGGCTGACGAGGGGCCCACACCACAGGGAGGCGCGGGCCCCCCTTGGCCGCGCCGCCTTGTGGTTTGGCCACCTCGTGGCCCCACTTCGTATGCTCTTCGGTCTTCTGGAAGGTTCGTGGCGAAATAGGCCCCCGGGTCTTTGTTTCGTCCAATTCCGAGAATATTTCGTTACTAGGATTTCTGAAACCAAAAACAGCGAGAAAACAGACAGCGGCACTTCGGCATCTTGTTAATAGGTTAGTTCCAGAAAATGCACGAATATGACATAAAGTGTGCATAAAACATGTAGGTATCATCAATAATATAGCATAGAACATAAGAAATTATCGATACGTCGGAGACGTATCAGGCCCCTACTTCTTCTCCCCTCCATGAGCAGGTGTTCCGAATAGGCAACGATAGTATCCTCCTTGATGAGAGCCACTAACAGGGCCGCATTATCCACATAAAGAGATGTTCTCAAGATCGAATTCCTCCCTCAGAGCTTGTTGAGAAGGCCATGAGAGGTCGCATCCTCCAAGATTTAGGTGACAGGGTCAATAGGAATGACAAAGAGACACGGTGATAGGGTGTCCCTTATCGCAACCCGCGATCGTGTCTAATGGGAGAGTCGACGATCCTATTTAGAACGATTGTCAAGGCTGAGGTTGTTAGGAGGGATGCAATCCAATTGCGGAACCCACTTGGGAAACCCGAAGATGAAGAAGATCAATAATGCACTCCCAACAAACGGAGTCGATTGCGTTTTGTATGTCTAGTTTGAATAGAAGGGCCGATATCTTTCTTTTGTGGAATCTTGTTGCGAGGTTTCACATACAAAAAATTATCATCTATGCTTATTTTTTTAATGAAGGCGCTTTGGGTGTTGGACATGAGATTATTGATGAGAGGGGAAAGTCTTGTGGCAAGCATCTTGGATATGTGTCCAACTACCGGCCTATTAGCTTGATCGAGACAAGTAATTAGTTATTGAGCAGTAAAGCTGGAGTCGACTCGCGTGTTGATGCATGTAAAATGCATGCATTAACTTTGTAGTTTGTTGACACATATTTTCATATATTTGCAACATATATGATTTTATATCCATGTTTTGTATTGATTTTTTGGGGTTTACCAATGATCCCCTTTGTTTTGGTTATAACCTTGCATGGTAGGAACATCCTATTTTGTGTATTTTTAGGTTTTAGGGACCTAAACGAATTCAAATGGAGCTAGGATTCCGGAGATGTTAATATTTCATCAAGAGAAGCATATGAAACACTTTGACTTCACGAGAAGGGCCAAGAGGGCCAAAAGAGCCTAGGTGGCGCGCCCAGTTAGGGTGGGCGCGCCACCCCTACTCTTTTCCTCCTCGGTCGTCCAATTCGCTTGATTCTTTCGCCCACGGATATCGTATGACCTAAAAACCTCTATATAAAGGACTTCTCGAGGCTTTCTTGAGGAGAGCGTCGCAGAAACATGGAAGTACCAAAACAGAGCCAGGCGAATATGGTAGGGGGAAACTACGCTGGTGCCGCCGCTGGAGGGATCCCCGCCACCTTCTCCAACGTCTCTACCATCATCACCGTAATGAAGAGGGAGTAGTCCACCTCTAGACTATGGGTTTGTAGCAGTAGCTTGATGTATTTCTCTCTTGTGCTTCATAGATTTAGTACCATATGAGCAGTCCAACATGATTATGGTCATATATGTAATTCCTATGTGGTGGATATTTATTCTATGATTTGATATATGAGATTGGAACCTATTATGTGTAAGATGTATTGATAGATGCATACATGTACCCCCTTCTTAAGTACTTGTTCTGATCCAACTTGTATGCAAGAGCATGTGTGGGGAGAAGTGTTTATTAGATGGAGTACAATGATTGTAGTGATTGAATAGTGACAACAAATTTAAGATCTACTATGGTATTTACCTTTCTTTTACTGCCTCACTAGAGATAACTTGAATTCATGTTCTATAATTATAACGTGACAACTTGATAATATTTTTTATTCAAGGTAGCATATTTGTGATTCAAACATCATGTCAAATTACTTAAGGCTATACTCTGTTGATTCTTAATTCAAGATTGTTTGGACTTATCCCTTTCTTCAGGAGTATAAGAGAGATGTGTTGCATCATCTCTATGTTAGGACGTGATGCTCATATGAATTCTTATCAAACACATGTTGAAGTTCCACCAATATTATGTCTTTGATGAATTGTTTGTGTCGACTACAACTTAAAGAGAGAGTGTAGACAAGTGAACCCATGAACCCCGGTCCATTTTAAATCATTAGAAACACCTTTCCAACACAATTATCACTCTTTACATTTTCTGCAATTTATTAATACGAAAATATAAAAATATTTTCTTCACTTCCAAACACACAAAACCCAAAACAACTATCTATTTACTGCTTTTATCTTGCTTTCTTAGTTTACTTGTTGGACTTTACTTTACTTTACTTTATATTTATATTTCATATTACTAATACGAAACCTTGTGCTTGACAACCACATGGTGGAGTTCGGGACACAAGACAAAAACTTTGCCTTGCAGGTTGCTAGAAGAGGAGAATAAGACAAAACCTCTTTACCAATTTCCCAGAAGTTTGATATAAACCCTCCAACCACTCTTGTGGGGAAAAGACGCTTGCCAAAACACTCTACACTCTGAGTCCCAACGAGTTGGTACACACGGAGTTGTTGCCATCAAGAACATTTTCTTGCGTTGTTGTCGGGGAATTGCAAGAGGACTACATCATAGTGGTTGATGGCATCGTGGAATTGCAAGAAGGATATCACAACTACATCTTCATCAATTTGGAGTGAGCAACATCTTCTGGCAACATTAACACCAACTTTGTGCACACCTAAGCTTAGTGAGGTTGCACCACTATGAGCTTTTCTTTCTCCTTTAGATTTTTAAAGTTATTTTCTTTGTCTTGTTTTTATTCTTTTTATTTTTTCCTTTAAAACACAAAAATTCATAAAAATGAAAAATGGAAAATATCAAAATTACTCCCGGTATGGCTACTAGTTGATACGTCTCAAACGTATCTATAATTTTTTATGTTCCATGCTACTTTTATGATGATACTCACATGTTTTATACACACTTTATGTCATTATTATGCATTTTCCGACACTAACCTATTGACGAGATGCCGAAGAGCCGATTCTGTTGTTTTCTGCTGTTTTTGGTTTCAGAAATCCTACAAAGGAAATATTCTCGGAATTGGACGAAATCAACGCCCAGGGTCTTATTTTTTCCACGAAGCTTCCAGAAGACCGAAAGGATTACGAAGTGGGGCGACGAGGCGCCACCACGCCAGGGCCGCGCGGCCAGGCTAGGGCCCGTGCCGCCCTGGTGTGTGGGGCCCTCGTGCCGCCCCTAAACCTGCCCTTCCGCCTACTTAAAGCCTTCGTCGCGAAAACCCCAGTACCGAGAGCCACGATACGGAAAACCTTCCAGAGACGCTGCCACCGCCAATCCCATCTCGGGGGATTCAGGAGATCGCCTCCGGCACCCTGCCGGAGAGGGGAATCATCTCCCGGAGGGCTCTTCATCGCCATGATCGCCTCCGGATCGATGCGTGAATAGTTCACCCCTGGACTATGGGTCCATAGCAGTAGCTAGATGGTTGTCTTCTCCTCTTGTGCTATCATGTTAGATCTTGTGAGCTGCCTATCATGATCAAGATCATCTATTTGTAATGCTACATGTTGTGTTTGTTGGGATCCGATGAATATTGAATACTATGTCAAGTTGATTATCAATCTATCATATGTGTTGTTTATGTTCTTGCATGCTCTCCGTTGCTAGTAGATGCACTGGCCAAGTTGATACTTGTGACTCCAAGAGGGAGTATTTATGCTCGATAGTGGGTTCATGCCTCCATTGAATCTGTGACAGTGACAGAAAGTTCTAAGGTTGTGGATGTGCTGTTGCCACTAGGGATAAAACATCAATGCTTTGTCTAAGGATATTTGTGTTGATTACATTACGCACGATACTTAATGCAATTGTCTGTTGTTTGCAACTTAATACTGGAAGGGGTTCGGATGCTAACCTGAAAGTGGACTTTTTAGGCATAGATGCATGTCTGGATAGCAGTCTATGTACTTTGTCGTAATGCCACTGATTAAATCTCATAGTACTCATCATGATATATGTATGTGCATTGTTATGCCTTCTTTATTTGTCAATTGCCCAACTGTAATTTGTTCACCCAACATGCTATTTATCTTATGGGAGAGACACCGCTAGTGAACTGTGGACCCCGGTCCATTCTTTACATCTGAAATACAATCTACTGCAAACTCTGTTCTTTACTTGTTCTTCGCAAACAAACATCATCTTCCACACTATACATCTAATCCTTTGTTTACAGCAAGCCGGTGAGATTGACAACCTCACTGTTACGTTGGGGCAAAGTACTTTGATTGTGTTGTGTAGGTTCCACATTGGCGCCAGAATCCCTGGTGTTGCGCCGCACTACACTCCGTCACCAACGACCTTCACGTGATCCTTGACTCCTACTGGTTCGATAAACCTTGGTTTCTTACTGAGGGAAACTTGCTGCTGTACGCATCACACCTTCCACTTGGGGTTCCCAACGGGCGTGTGTTTTACGCGTATCAAGCTAAATTTCTGGCGCCGTTGCCGGGGAGATCAAGACACGCTGCAAGGGGAGTCTCCCACATCCAATCTCTTTACTTTGTTTTTGTCTTGCTTTACTTTATTTTATTTACTGCTTTGTTTGCTCTTATATCAAAAATACAAAAAAATTAGTTGCTAGATTTACTTTATTTACTATCTTGTTCTCCATATTAAAAATACAAAAAAATTAGTTACTTGCATTTACTTTATTTAGTTTGCTTTATTTACTGCTGCTAAAATGAATACTCCTGAGAATACTAAGTTGTGTGACTTCACTAGCACAAATAATAATGATTTCTTATGCACACCTATTGCTCCACCTGCTACTACAGCGAGAATTCTTTGAAATTAAACCTCGCTTTACTAAATCTTGTTATGAGAGAGCAATTTTCACGGTGTTAGTTACGATGATGCTTGCTGCCCATCTTAATAATTTTGTTGAACTATGTGAAATGCAAAAGTATAAGGATGTAGATGGTGACATTATAAAATTAAAATTGTTTTCTTTCTCCTTAAGAGGAAGAGCTAAAGATTGGTTGCTATCTTTGCCTAAGAATAGTATTGATTCATGGACTAAATGTAAGGATGCTTTTATTGGTAGATATTATCCTCCCGTTAAAATTATATCTCTGAGAAGTAGCATAGTGAATTTTAAGCAATTAGATAATGAACATGTTGCTCAAGCATGGGAGAGAATGAAATCTTTGGTGAAGAATTGCCCTATCCATGGACTAACTACTTGGATGATCATCCAAACCTTCTATGCAGGATTGAATTTTTCTTCGCGAAACCTATTGGATTCAGCTGCTGGAGGTACCTTTATGTCTATCACCTTAGGCGCGACAACAAAGCTTCTTGATGATATGATGATAAATTACTCTGAATGGCACACGGAAAGAGCTCCACAAGGTAAGAAGGTAAATTCTGTTGAAGAAACCTCCTCCTTGAGTGATAAGATTGATGCTATAATGTCTATGCTTGTGAATGGTAGATCTAATGTTGATCCTAATAATGTTCCTTTAGCTTCATTGGTTGCCCAAGAAGAACATGTTGATGTGAACTTCATTAAAAGTAATAATTTCAACAACAATGCTTATAGGAATAATTCTGGTAACAACTATAGGCCATATCCTCCTAATAATGGTAATGGTTATGGTAATTCTTATGGTAGATTTGTTTCGCCTAATGAGGAAAAGATGTTAGAAATTGAAAGAGCTACTAAGAGCTTTATGCAATGACAATATGAGCAAAATCAGTTGTTTACTAAAACTATGAATGAATAATCTGCCTTGTTGAAAAATATAGGAAATCAACTTGAAAATTTAAATATGGAGATTTCTGGTTTGCAAACTAAGCTTTCAAATGCTGAAACCGAATCTCATACATGTTTGCGTCACAATCTTCTTTAATTAATAAAATGGCTGCTAAACCTGAGGATAATGATAATAAAATTGTTACTACAGCAAATGCCATCCAAGTTCGAATTAATGAAAATATTAGATTGATGGCTGAATTGCATGCTAGGTGGGAAAGAGAAGAAAACGAAAAACTTGCTAAAGAGAATAATGTAGCTAAAGTTTGGACTATTACCACCACTAGTAATGATAATGCTTCACATGTTGCTACACCCCCTACTATCAATTGTAAAAAAATTGGTGTTGGCGATGTTTCTAGTCCTAGTGCAAAGCGTGCAAAATTGCCTGAAACTGCTAAAACTGCTGAAACTGTTTGTGATAAAACTGCTGAAATTTTTCAAAATGCTGGGGACAATGATCCCATTGCTGTAGATCATAATGGTTTATATTTTGATGATTGTCACATCTCTGAAGTTATAAAGTTCTTACAAAAACTTGCTAAAAGTCCCAATGCTAGTGCTATAAATTTGGCCTTTACAAAACATATTACAAATGCTCTCATAAAAGCTAGAGAGGAGAAACTAAAACTTGAAACTTCTATTCCTAGGAAGTTAGAAGATGGTTGGGAGCCCATCATTAAGATGAGGGTCAATGATTTTGATTGTAATGCTTTATGTGATCTTGGTGCAAGTATTTCTATTATGCCTAAGAAAATCTATGATATGCTTGACTTGCCACCATTGAAAAATTGTTATTTGGATGTCAATCTTGCTGATAATGCTATAAAGAAGCCTTTGGGGAGGATTGATAATGTTCGCATTATGGTTAACAATAACCTTGTCCCCGTTGATTTTGTTGTCTTGGATATTGAATGCAATGCATCTTGTCCCATTATATTGGGAAGACCTTTTCTTCGACTCATTGTCTGCTACCATTGATATGAAGGAAGGTAATATTAAATATCAATTTCCTCTCAAGAAAGGTATGGAACACTTCCCTAGAAAGAGAATGAAGTTACCTTATGATTCTATTATTAGAACAAATTATGATGTTGATGCTTCGTCTCTTGATAATACTTGATTCACACTTTCTACGCCTAGGCTGAAAGGCGTTAAAGAAAAGCGCTTATGGGAGACAACCCATTATTTTACTTCTGCACTTTTGTTTTATATTTGAGTCTTGGAAGTTGTTACTACTGTAGAAACCTCTCCTTATCTTTTTTTTATCGCATTGTTGTGCCAAGTAAAGTCTTTGATAGTAGGGTTGATACTAGATTTGGATTACTGCGCAGAAACAGATTTCTTACTGTCACGAAATTGAGCAGCCCCGTCTGTAGGTAATTTAGAAAAATCTGCCAATTTACGTGCGTGATCCTAAGATATGTACGCAACTTTCATTCAATTTGAGCTTTTTCATCTAAGCAAGTTAAGTGCCCCAGAAAAATTTGTCTTTACGGACTGTTCTGTTTTGACAGATTCTGCCTTTTATTTCGCATTGCCTGTTTTGCTATGTTGGATAGATTTCTTTGTTCCATTAACTTTCAGTAGCCTTGTGCAATGTCCAGAAGTGTTGAGAATGATTATGTCACCTCTGAATATGTGAATTTTTGATTATGCACTAACCCTCTAATGAGTTTGTTTTGAGTTTGGTGTGGAGGAAGTTTTCAAGGGTCAAGAGAGGAGGATGATACAATATGATCAAGAAGAGTGAAAAGTCTAAGCTTGGGGATGCCCCCGTGGTTCATCCCTGCATATTTTAAGAAGACTCAAGCATCTAAGCTTGGGGATGCCCAAGGCATCCCATCTTCATCGACAACTTATCAGGTCACCTCTAGTGAAACTATATTTTTATTCCGTCACATCTTATGTGCTTTACTTGGAGCGTCTGTTTGTTTTTATTTTTGTTTTTGTTTGAATAAAATCGGATCCTAGCATTCTTTGTTTGGGAGAGAGACACGCTCCACTGTTGCATATGAACACATGTGTTCTTAGCTTTACTTTTAATGTTCATGGCGAAGGTTGAAAGTACTTCGTTCATCGCTATATGGTTGGAAACAGAAAATGCTTCATGTGGTAATTGGTATAATGTCTTGAATAATTTGATACTTGGCAATTGTTTTGCTCATATAGATCATGTTTAAGCTCTTGCATCATGTACTTTGCACCTATTAATGAAGAACTACATAGAGCTTGTTAAAATTTGGTTTGCATGATTAGTTTCTCTAGAGTCTAGATATTTTCTGGTTAAGGTGTTTGAACAACAAGGAGACGATGTAAAGTCTTATAATGCTTGCAATATGTTCATATGTGAGCTTTGCTGTACCGTTTTATACTTGAGTTTGCTTCAAACAACCTTGCTAGCCTAGCCTTGTATTGAGAGGAATTCTTCTCGTGCATCCAAATCCTTGAGCCAAAAACTATGCCATTTGTGTCCACCATACCTACCTACTACATGGTATTTCTCTGCCATTCCAAAGTAAATTACTTGAGTGCTACCTTTAAAAATTCTATTCCTTTGTCTTTGCAATATATAGCTCATGGGAAAGTAGCCTTAAAAACTAGGGATTTCTATTTTCGTGCCCTCGGGTCCTTAGTTGTACTCAGTTTTCCCCAGCTCCTTAGTTTTTCCTCAGTTTTCCCCAAGCCCTTGTATGAACCCGCAGAAGGAGCTCGGACGGAAGGAATCCGTTAAGTTGACCGTTCCGTGCTGACGAGTGGGGTCGTGTCGTTTGTGGGGTCGCGTCGTGTGGGACCGCGTCGTGTGGGGCTGGTAGGAAGGGACCGCGTGGGACGAGGACGAGACCAAGTTTGTGGGGCCGTAGCGTGTGGAGCCGTGTGGGTCCGGGACGGGAGCACGAGTGGTTTCTGTCTCTTTCGCCCGGATTAGCGAGTTTTCAATGTACCTTTTTCCTCTCTCTCGCTCGATCTCATTCATATTTGATAGCCCAAATTGGTAGCAAATCTAGAGCAGCTTGTCCTTCGTTTTTTAACGCCATTCATTTCTTTATGCCTTCGTTTTTACCCAATCAGGTAGGAAATCTAGGGCACAAATCCGGAGAGAAAATATAGGATAAGCTGCATACGGCAACCAACATAGCATAGATATATTCAGGACAGATCCAAAAGTCGTACCGATAGATCCAACATAAGCTACATTTTACATGAATTTAAGCTGCTCTACGGATAGAGCGAGTCACATACGAAGAGTGCGGTAGGCACGTTCAACGCCTCCGGGTAGCGCGTGTGACTCGCTTGGAGGTTGCGCAGGTGAATCCCAAGTGCTTTGTGTTTGGCCATGTACGCATGCACGTTCACGGTCCTTCCAACTCTAGCGCCACATCCGCCAATGGATTCAGCATGGTTCACCGGGGAGTTGAAGTCGGTGGCGCGGAGCTTCTGTTGCGAAGGGGCACTTGTAAATGCCTCGAGCAAAGGGGCCATCGTAATGGCCGGACTGCAGCCTCCCGAGGACGTGACGAGTCTTGGTGTGGAAGGACTCGTCGTCGGCTGTCGACGTCGCTGCTCTCGCACTCTGTCACGTAGCACCAAAGATCGTGCAAAAAAAACGGAGTCAATTGCAACGATGATGGAACAGAGAGTGAACAAAAAATCATGCATGATAATATGGGCTCGAAAAAAGAGGTAGCCTCGGTTACATTGGACACACTTATATCCGGGATTTGAGTCGGCAAACCAAAGATCATGCACAACAAATTTGTACACACCAATTGTTTACCGACCAAACCCTGAATCAATTTATGCCCAAATATTCATCATCATCGGCACAAATCTTAAACAAAAGCAAATCACAAACACTAATAACGCAAGATCTAACACAAAAGGATCGAACTAGGAACAGACGAACAGTAATAACGCAAGATCTAACACAAAAGGATTGAACTAGGAACAGATTGTAACACCCCATTTTTGAAAAAACCTGCATATTTCTCCAAGTTAAAAGTTGGAGCCAACAAAAAATTTTATTTAACACTTATGATTGAGTGTAGGTTAGAATTCTTGCTTGGGTTAGCTTAATTAATTTCTTGGTTTGTTGTTTGTGACACCTCACCTTAGGTAAATTGATTTTACACCTTCTTTAAAATTTTAGGGTTTGCTCTTCTTAATTGTTTGGCACCACCTCTTATGCACCTTGCCCTCAGAGACCCTAACCCTAGGGTGGTAAGCACCACTTTTGGATGGGAGAAACACCCTACTCCCTTCTCTACCCCACCACCATCTCACCTAGGGTTTTCACCTTAAACACCATCATCATCTTTTTATTTTTCTTTTCACATTTGTGCACTTGATCCCTTGTCACTCTTGGGCACATGCACTTGGCATGGCTTCTCCCTTTTTCACCCCTGCCCCTTCTCTTTTCTCTCCTTTCTCTCTTGAGGTTTTGGTCGAGAGACAAGAGGGGAAACCTCCCCTCTCTTTTTCTTTCTCTCTTCCCTCTCTTTTCTTTTCTCGTCTTGGGCCGTGGACACCACCACCACTCTCTCTCTCACTCCGGCCCAACCCTACCTTGCACCGCCCCCTCTCTTTTGGCCCAAACACCACCCAGCACCTCTCTCCCGCGCCAAAACCCTAACCCCTTAAGCGCACGCGCGCGCCACGCTGGCAGGAGACATGATGGCGACGCCTCGCACGACGCGCCATCAGCCTCGACTGCCCGCCCACCGCCTCGACTCCCTCCCGACGCTGACGCCACCAGGGCGACGTCACCGTGGGGCCAGCCAGTGACGCCAGCCCTCGCGCGCCCGTTGGCCGTCGCCACCGCCCACGCCACTACCGCGCCCCCGCCTGCCTATAAAACCCGCCCAAACGCCACCCTCTCCCCTCAGCTCCCACCTCCACAGCGCCGTTAGGCTGCCCCACTCCACCCTTGGCCGCTCGAGCTGCCGCTCGAGCCGCTGCCACCGCTGCTCGACGCCATCCCGCCGTGGTCACCGCGAGGGTGACGCGCAGGTGGTCACCGTCGCGACGCCACCGACGCTCCTCTCCTCACTCTCTCTTCACCCGCACCCTCCCCTGCTTATCCTAACCCTGCCCCTCTCGCCTCGACACGCAGATCGGCGGCGGAACGACGACGCCGACGACAAGCCGACGCCGCCCGTGCTGCCGTTGACGCCGCCGAGGAGGAGCAGACGCCCCTGGACGCCGCCAGTACACGCACCCGACGCACTCCTACGCCACCACACCACCTGCACCGATCCACGCCACCGCCAGCCGCCGGTAAGCCCCTGGCCGCCCCCTTTCTCCCTCCGCGCCGGCGAGCGCCTCCGACGTCGCGCACGCGCCAGATCTGGGCCGTCGGATCCCGATCGGGCGGGCGCATGGCGCATGCACGGCCACGTCGGCGTGCATGGCCACGTCGGCCTGCCTGGCCCGCCACGGGCCCCCGGCCATTTTTCTTTTTCTTTTTCCACCGGCCACCGGAGAGCCCCACTGGGCCGGCCCATTCGGCACAGCACCTGCACGGCCCAGGGCGTTCCCGCCCTTTTCTTTTGTTTGAAAATTAGTAAACAGAAATTTAAAAGTGTAAAAAGGCCAGTATACTGTTTTGCTAATTAAATTAGTTTGGTAACTCTGATTAACCTGATTCCAATTGCGTTAGCACCAGCATAAAATTATCTTTCAGATGCCTCTGGCCTTGTATTTTTAGGATTTTTGTGCGATTTTTAATAAATATAACAAGATCTCTGTTTCTGGTTAGTATTCCTAATTCCTAAAATTGAAAAATTAATATTTTTGAATGATTCCAACTGGGTTAATCTTATATTGTTACTGTGCACCTAGAATAAATACCAGAAGCCTCTGATAGTGATGTTTAGTCTCTGGTTATGTTTGTATGTGTGCCACATGCAATGATAGGTTTGGAATTAGATGTTTTTAATTAAAATCTCGATGCATTATTAATAAAAATGGCCAAATCATGTTTTGCTACTGTCAAACAACTCCCCTGCATATTCATTTGTTTTCTTTTATTTGCTCTTGTTTCTTGAGCTATGTGTTGATTGTATGCAACGTTTAATTTTGCGACGCTAGATACCAACGAGGGAGAAGTGGAAGGGGAGGACTTTGGTGAAGAACTTGAGGAAGACCAGGGACAAGCCAACCAAGGCAAGCCATCTTTGAACTCTGAATGATGTGGGTTGAATGTCATTTGTTGACGTCCCTAAGCATCTTATCTCTTTATGTGTTGATATCTCTATGTTGGTCTATGTATGGTTGTAATAGAAGTAGCTCCTTGTGGTGGTCCTACATCTTGGTTCTCACATGTTTTGATGCGTGGTCACAGCCGTGCTACTCCCTTGAGTCATAAGGAGTGCTCAACCTGAGCATGAACCTTTCTATATTAGAGTTTTACACCACACCCCCACTTTGTGGAGTCTAGAGGTATCAAAGTCATGAAGCTTGGTGTATTTCTCACATTGAGAGAAGTATGCCGTGTACCCCCTTATTGGTTAAAAAGATAATACACCTACCTCACCCAAGTTGTTTAATAACACCACCAAATCTGAAAGTTGATCCACCCTATGTTATTATCTTACATGCTTACCTTAAGCAAGTGAGACCCTTTCTCTTTTGCCACCCACTTATGCTCTCATGGCATGATGAACTCCATCTCGGCCATGATGCCATAGTAGTTCCTTCTCAAGAAACTTTAGGTTGGGAACCCCTCAAGGTTTACCTTGTTGTAAATGTTTATGAAAACCTTGGGAGAGTTAACCCAAGTGTATGGTTTATAAAAGCAAAGGATCTTGATAAAAATGTTTGGGAAAGATGTGTATGTGGGTTGGTTGAACAACCGTGGTGTTGTGAGGAAAAGGAAATGGTTTCTAAAAAGGAGCACTTGCGTATAAGTGTTCGCCGTCCCAACTTTTATTCGCGCAACCACATTATCCAAAGTGGGCACGGGCTTAGTCCGTAGTTTGTTGAAGTTGGCATGAGCACCCTTCACAACTTTCTAGAGAGGGTCACGATGACCTCCGACGCCGGGTTGCGCTGCGAAGGAGGCAATACACTCGTAGTTGTCTATAGCCGGATGATTGCGAGGGTCTTCGTCGTGGCGCCGGAGATACGCTCAAAAGGAGGTATGCTGCCGGGGTGCCGGGAAGGGGTAAGCCCGCAGGGAAGGACTTGTGCCAATGGAAACGGGCGAAAGACTATGACTGATTATCCGAGTCTCGCATACTTTTGTATGACGAATCGGGGATGATCCCGGCGGATTTATCAGTTCTTGTGGGGAAAGTGCGCAAACTCTGCAGAGTCAAATCTATTCGAATAGCCGCGTCCGCGGTCATGGACAAGTTGTAATGGCCATACTTAACCGGGGCTTGCGTTTTGTTTTGACAAAGGCTTTGCAAAGAAAGTGTTGTGTTTTATGTACCGGAAGGGTACGGAAGGTGGGCGTGTGTTGACCATATGGAGATGGTCGTGGGAAAAATTGAGACCAAGTGGGGAACTCTTTCCTAAATGTTTCCATAGATGGAACTCTTCTTTAACAAAGATATAGAGATGTCATAGGAATTTCCTCGCATCTTCATCACTTGAGATGAATGAATGCAACTCTTCTTTAACAAAGATATAGAGATGTCATAGGAATTTCCTCGCATCTTCATCACTTGAGATGAATGAATGCAACTCTTCTTTAACAAAGATATAGAGATGTCATAGGAACTTTCCTCGCATCTTCATCACTTGAGATGAATGAAATGCAACTCTTCTTTAACAAAGATATAGAGATGTCATAGGAACTTTCCTCGCATCTTCATCACTTGAGATGAATGAATGCAACTCTTCTTTAACAAAGATATAGAGATGTCATAGAACCTTTCCTCGCATATCCATCACTTGAGATGGAGAAATGCAACTCTTCTTCAATAAAGGTATAGAGATGTCATAGAACCTTCCTCGCATATCCATCAATTGAGATGGAGAATGCAACTCTTCTTTAACGAAGATATGGAGATGTCATACGACAATCATAGCATTCCCTTCACTTGTGAAGTCGGAACGCTAAGTAAAAGCTAAAAGTAGGAACATGCTATACCCACAAGAGAAACTTGTTTTACTCTCGTGTCTCCTTTAGTTAGATTATTGCACCCCTCTTATGATGGTTTGCAAGTACAAATCCAAATGTACTTACGGCTTTGTCCCTGGCTATTAACTTGGCCAGACTATGAGGAGGACTATGAAGATGATGGAGGATATCATGACGACTATGCGACCTAGGACGCTCTCCAAGTCAGTCGCCTGTAGGTCTAAGGCATGACTTGGGCCCGACGACGTTAATGTGTATCCGCTGCATGTGTTTGGTGAACTTGCCCATCGAGGCATTTATGTAAGCTCGGTCATGTGACCCGCTTTGTAAGACTTAATTATTCGGTACTGTAATGGATGATGTAATTCTGGATATTCAGTTCGGTTATGTGCTCACGATGCAATGATCATGGGATCGTGAGTTGAATGCATAACAGGGTATTTCGGACAGCTAGTCCGGGGTCCCCACAGAGCTGGTATCAGAGCCATCCTGACCATAGGAAGCCCTAGTTAGCATGGACGCTAAGATAGTGGAAAAAAACTATTTTCTATAATAAAAACGAGATGACTATATGCTGAAATAATGCCTAGTCTCTCCCCTACTTTCTCTTAGATATTAACTTTACTTGCATTAATTATTAATGTTTTTACTTTATGCACTTAAAAATTTGGCACACTTTGATCATCATACTAATTAAGAACTTAAAATTTTTGTAGATGGATCCACCGATGTTCACTGAGAGCATCCAGCTTGGCTTCAAGAAGCCTCCCTACCTGTTCGAGACCTCCCTTGTCGAGGTGTCCGGGCCGTTGGACGCCTGGCGCCCGAAGTGAAGGGAGGACAGATGGAGAGCACCAAGGACGGTGAGATGTCCTGGATGGTGGTTTGCACACTCCGTGGCTCTCATGTGAAGCAGCTTGAGGAGATTGAGGTCCAGGTCTTTGACCGCACATGGGAGGAAGGACTTGTGAGGGTGCTCCAAGCGGCCCTCTCTCGTCTTGTCTTTCACCACCGTGTCGAGTTGGAGGCCATGGGACTTCCTCACGCCTTCTTGGGACGCCGCAATGAGGAGGGGGTTCCTACTATGATTCCCTACTTTTGCCCCCTTGGACGCCAAGTGAGCGAGATGGAGAACTTGTTGTTCAAGACACAGCTCAGCCTTGACTCCAACAGGATGGAGAATGAGGTGTTGAAGCATGAGATGGAGGGGCTCAAGATGGACTTGAAGTTGGCTAAGCTCAAGCATCGCCGCCAACAGAAGAAGGCCCTCCGTGTTCGCGAGTCCAACTACATGCTCAAGGTCAAGGTTATGCACCTCAAGGCCGCCCTCCGCGAAGCCGAGGAGAAGCTCGAAGAGACTCAGGATGACGGCGAGGATATCCGCAAGGAGAGCACCGCCCTTGTGAGCGACGATGAGGACTACATGGAGGAAGAAGGACTTGATGGGCTTGATGATGAAGATGACGAGGACCGCGCCTTCATCAACGACGCGATCGAAGAGCCCGCACCACTTCACACCGTGGAGGCTACTCCGGATGATGAGGAGGATCCCGAGGAGCCCCCGTTCGATGGCCCTTCCGCACCACTTGATGATTTCTAGATGTGCACCTTCGAGGCTTGGTCGATGTTAGGATGTCCCTTTTGATGCGATGAACTTGTTGGTCCGTATGTGACCATGTTGGATGTGAACTTGATGCTTTTGGTGGTACCAATGTTTGTGGTTGCATGTTAGTAATTGTGTTGGTTTTTATTTCCCTTTATGTTGGAGTTTCTTTTTATGCATGCGCATTCCTTCCCCTTATTCCACGGGCACTTGAACCCCCGAACTTTTCCATCATCTTATTTCCATGTATGTCGTTTTCACCTCCTCAGATGGTTGAAACCCGCCATGGAGGTTCCACTTCCGGAAACCCACCACCACCACCTCCGGACCCCAGCATGGCTCAGATCCTACGCCTCTTGATGGAGGATCGCCAGCGTGCCCGCGCGGAGAGTGAAGCCAACATTGCCGCGCTTCGGCAAATCGCTCAAGCCGCAGCGGGAAACCGCAACAATGAAGAAGGAGAAGGACACGGCGAGGAAGCACCAAGGTCACGCCTTAGGGACTTTCAGAATACCAACCCGCCCGTGTTCTCCAAGTGTGTCGCTCCCCTCGACGCGGATGATTGGCTCCGCACCATTGAAAATAACCTTGAAGTCGCCGCGGTAGGAGATCACGAGAAAGTTCTTCTCGCCACTCACTTTCTCTCGGGACCCGCCCGAGCATGGTGGGAGAATGTCAAGGCCATGCAAGCTCCTGATCATGTTATCAACTGGGCGGAATTCACCGCCAAATTCCGTAAGGCTCACATTCCCACCGGTCTGATCAAGATGAAGCGTGATGAATTCTTCAACCTGAAGCAGAACAACTCCAACGTGGTGGATTATCTTGAGAAGTTCAACACTCTGGCCAGGTATGCCCCGCAAGATGTTGACACTGACGAGAAGAAGCGCGACCGCTTCATGAATGGTCTGCATGAAGAAATCCAGAGTATCCTAGTGGCTGTACCCTACCCCGACCTGGAAGCGCTTGTGGATGCCGCTATTTTGGTGGAGTCTAAGCGCAAGGCTGCCTATGAAACCAGGAAGCGCAAGATGCAACAGCAGCAGGGTGGGCCCAGCAACCCCAAGTACCGCAGTCCGCCCCCATCAAGATCCGTCAACCCACCCCAGAGGAACCCTTCGTCAGCACCAGCTTACCGCTCCAATAACTATGCCCCCAATCGTTCAGCTCCGCAGCCCCGTTCCGGAGGATTCAACACCAACCCCCGCCCCAATCCGCCAGCTCGCCCTCAAGGCGATGGATGTTTCGCTTGTGGGAAGCCTGGACACTTCTCTCGTGAGTGCCCCACCAAGATGAGGACACCTCAACGCGCCAACGCCCCAAGGCCCCCTCAAGCTCAAGCTAGGACTGCGTCAGGAAAGAAGCCCATGGTCAAGAAGCAGGCCAATGCCGCCCATGGACATCTGAACCATGCCAGCGCTGAAGAGGCCGAGGAAGCTCCGGATATCGTGATGGGTACGTTTCTAGTCAACTCCACTCCTGCCCGAGTCCTTTTTGATTCCGGCGCATCTCATTCCTTCGTTACCGAACCGTTCGTTAAGAAAAGTGGGATGAAACCAACCGCCATGAGACGCCTCATGTTAGTTCAAATTCCGGGATCCACCGCTAAGGCCCGGATGTCTTGTCTAAACATTCCCATAGTCATACAAGGAGTATCTTTCCAATCTGACCTAATTGTCTTAGGAACACAAGGTTTAGAGGTAATCCTTGGAATGAACTGGATGACCAAGTATAAGGGGCACATAGACTGCGTCCAGAAATCCATTACCCTCACCAATGATCAAGGCCTACCCGTAAAATACACCGCCACTATACACTCCTCCAAAGCCTTCTTCAAGAAGAGTATCTCTGGGCCCGGCCTTGAACAAGTTCCTGTTGTCTGCGAATACCCCGACGTCTTCCCTGAAGAATTGCCCGGTATGCCCCCTGACCGAGACATTGAGTTCATCATAGAACTACTCCCGGGAACTGCCCCCATAGCCCAGAGACCTTATCGTATGAATCCCCAAGAACTGATTGAGTTAAAGCGACAGTTGGATGATTTATTGGCCAAAGGACTTATCAGGCCAAGTGCCTCACCATGGGGATCTCCTGTGATCTTTGTGGACAAGAGAGACGGAACCATTCGCTTGTGTGTGGACTATCGGAGACTCAATGACGTAACCATCAAAAATAAGTATCCTTTGCCTAAGATCGATGATTTATTCGATCAAATGAACGGAGCAAAGGTTTTCTCCAAAATTGACCTTCGCACCGGGTATCACCAACTTAAAGTGCGAGAATCCGACATTCCCAAGACTGCTTTCACTACCCGTTACGGACTGTATGAGTACACCGTAATGTCATTTGGACTCACCAATGCCCCTGCCTACTTCATGAACCTCATGAACAAGGTCTTCATGGAATACCTAGACAAATTTGTGGTAGTGTTCATCGATGACATCTTGGTCTACTCAAAAGTGAGGAAGAACATGAGGAGCACCTGCGACTAGTCTTGGGTACCCTTCGGCAACATCAACTTTTTGCAAAGTTTAGTAAATGTCAGTTTTGGCTCAAGGAAGTTGGATTTCTTGGTCACGTCTTGTCTGCTGGAGGACTCTCTGTTGATCCCTCCCTGATCAAGTCTATTGTGGACCGACAACCACCTAAAAATGTTACGGAAGTGAGGTCTTTCCTCGGATTGGCGGGATACTACCGCAAGTTCGTTGAAGGATTCTCAAGCATTGCCAAACCTATGACTCTTCTGCTTAAAAAGGGTAAGAAGTTTGAATGGACGGAAAAGTGTGAAGAAAGTTTTCAAGAATTAAAAAGGCGGCTTGTATCCGCCCCCATCCTGACCATGCCCGATGTTACCAAGGATTTTGTGATCTATTGTGATGCTTCCAAAGTTGGTCTTGGAAGTGTCTTAATGCAAGAAGGAAAGGTAATCTCTTATCTCTCTCGACAGCTGAAACCCCACGAAGCCAATTACCCCACTCATGACCTGGAATTAGCAGCCGTGGTTCATGCTCTCAAGACTTGGCGCCACTATCTCATCGGAAATAGGTGTGATATTTACACCGATCACAAAAGCCTTAAGTATATCTTCACCCAGAGAGAGTTGAATATGCGACAGAGGAGATGGATAGAACTCATTAAGGATTATGACCTTAGTATCCATTACCACCCCGGAAAGGCTAATGTTGTTGCCGACGCCCTTAGCCGAGAACCATGTTCCCTAAACTCTCGTTTAAAAATCGAGCAACCCATGCTGTATCAAGAATTCGAAGAATTCGGATTAGAATTGGTCAGCCATGGATTCCTTGCTGCCATGGAAGCCAAACCCACCCTTCAGGATCAGATCAAGGAAGCCCAAGTTGGGCATAAGAGTATTGAAGGGATCAAGCGTCGCATGAGCTGGAAAAAGCTAGAAGGATTTTCGATAGATCCCAAGGGTGTACTTTGGTACAATGGGCGCCTCTGCGTACCCAATATTCCCGATTTGAAGAATCTTATAATGGAGGAGGCCCATAATACCCCTTACTCTATTCACCCTGGAGGATCCAAGATGTACCAAGATCTAAAAGACACTTTTTGGTGGCATGGGATGAAGCGGGATATTGCCTTCTTTATTGCTCGATGTGACGTCTGCCAGAAAGTTAAAGCTGAGCACCAACGCCCGGCTGGATTGTTGCAACCCTTGAAGATACCCGTGTGGAAGTGGGAAGAAGTGGGTATGGACTTTATCACCGGACTTCCCGGATCTAGCCGTGGACATGATTCCATTTGGGTGATAGTGGACCGTCTCACCAAAGTCGCTCACTTCCTGCCGGTCAAGACCACCGATCACGGGAAAGCGTTAGCCGACCTCTACATCTCCCGTATAGTTAGCCTTCACGGCGTCCCCAAGGTTATTGTGTCAGATCGAGGCACCCAATTCACATCTCGTTTCTGGCAAAAACTTCACGAAGCTTTGGGCACCAAGTTATCGTTCAGTACCGCCTATCATCCCCAAACCGGAGGACAGACCGAAAGGGTAAATCAAATCCTTGAGGACATGCTCCGAGCCTGCGTTCTCGCTTACGGGACTAAGTGGGAAGATTGCCTGCCATTCGCCGAGTTCTCTTATAACAACAGTTATCAGACCAGTCTTCGGATGGCACCTTTTGAAGCCCTCTATGGGAGGAGATGCCGGACCCCTCTCAACTGGACCGAGACCGGAGAAAGCCAAGTGTTCGGTCCAGATATACTTCGAGAAGCAGAAGAACAAGTTCAGCTTATCCGTGACCGTCTCAAGGCTGCACAGTCCCGCCAGAAGAGCTACGCTGACTCCAAGCGTCGAGAATTAACTTTCTGCGCCGGAGATTTTGCTTATCTCCGGGTAACTCCTCTCAAGGGAATGAAGCGTTTCCATGTTAAAGGCAAGCTTGCGCCAAGATACATTGGTCCTTTCAAGGTGCTAGGACGAAGGGGAGAAGTATCTTACCAGCTGGAGTTACCTCCCGAATTGTCTGAGTTCCATGACGTTTTTCATGTCTCCCAACTTCGAAGATGCCTCCAAGCACCAAGCAAGCCTGAAGTTTTTAAGGATATTGATTACCGTGCCATTGACCTCAATCACGACTTAACCTACCGAGAGAACCCTATCCGTATTCTGGATGAAACCGTTAGGGTCACCCGCCGAAGGAAGATTAAATTTTTCAAGGTCCAGTGGAGTAACCACTCCGAAGATGAAGCCACATGGGAGCGGGAGGATTATCTGAGACAAGAATTCCCACACCTGTTCAAGCTCTTAGCCGTGGAATCTCGGGACGAGATTCTTTTAAGGGGGGAAGGTCTGTAACACCCCATTTTTGAAAAACCTGCATATTTCTCCAAGTTAAAAGTTGGAGCCAACAAAAATTTTTATTTAACACTTATGATTGAGTGTAGGTTAGAATTCTTGCTTGGGTTAGCTTAATTAATTTCTTGGTTTGTTGTTTGTGACACCTCACCTTAGGTAAATTGATTTTACACCTTCTTTAAAAATTTTAGGGTTTGCTCTTCTTAATTGTTTGGCACCACCTCTTATGCACCTTGCCCTCAGAGACCCTAACCCTAGGGTGGTAAGCACCACTTTTGGATGGGAGAAACACCCTACTCCCTTCTCTACCCCACCACCATCTCACCTAGGGTTTTCACCTTAAACACCATCATCATCTTTTTATTTTTCTTTTTTTTCACATTTGTGCACTTGATCCCTTGTCACTCTTGGGCACATGCACTTGGCATGGCTTCTCCCTTTTTCACCCCTGCCCCTTCTCTTTTCTCTCTTTTCTCTCTTAGGTTTTGGCCGAGAGATAAGAGGGGAAACCTCCCCCTCTCTTTTCTTTCTCTCTTCCCTCTCTTTTTTCTTCTCTGCCTTGGACCGTGGACGACCACCACTCCCCTCTCTCTCACCCCGGCCCAACCCTACCTTGCACCGCCCCTCTCTTTTGGCCCAAACACCACCGAGCACCCTCTCCCGCGCCAAAACCCTAACCCCTTAAGCGCACGCGCGCGCCACGCGCGGGCAGAGACATGATGGCGACGCCTCGCACGACGCGCCATCAGCCTCGACTGCCCGCCCACCGCCTCGACTCCCTCCCGACGCTGACGCCACCAGGGCGACGTCACCGTGGGGCCAGCCAGTGACGCCAGCCCTCGCGCGCCCGTTGGCCGTCGCCACCGCCCACGCCACTACCGCGCCCCCGCCTGCCTATAAAACCCGCCCAAACGCCACCCTCTCCCCTCAGCTCCCACCTCCACGGCGCCGTTAGGCTGCCCCACTCCACCCTTGGCCGCTCGAGCTGCCGCTCGAGCCGCTGCCACCGCTGCTCGACGCCATCCCGCCGTGGTCACCGCGAGGGTGACGCGCAGGTGGTCACCGTCGCGACGCCACCGACGCTCCTCTCCTCACTCTCTCTTCACCCGCACCCTCCCCTGCTTATCCTAACCCTGCCCCTCTGCCTCTGACACGCAGATCGGCGGCAGAACGACGACGCCGACGACAAGCCGACGCCGCCCGTGTTGCCGTTGACGTCGCCTGAGGAGGAGCAGACGCCCCTGGACGCCGCCAGTACACGCACCCGACGCACTCCTACGCCACCACACCACCTGCACCGATCCACGCCACCGCCAGCCGCCGGTAAGCCCCTGGCCGCCCCCTTTCTCCCTCCGCGCCGGCGAGCGCCTCCGACGTCGCGCACGCGCCAGATCTGGGCCGTCGGATCCAGATCGGGCGGGCGCATGGCGCATGCACGGCCACGTCGGCGTGCATGGCCACGTCGGCCTGCCTGGCCCGCCACGGGCCCCCGGCCATTTTTCTTTTTCTTTTTCCACCGGCCACCGGAGAGCCCCACTGGGCCGGCCCATTCGGCACAGCACCTGCACGGCCCAGGGCGTTCCCGCCCTTTTCTTTTGTTTGAAAATTAGTAAACAGAAATTAAAAATGTAAAAAGGCCAGTATACTGTTTTGCTAATTAAATTAGTTTGGTAACTCTGATTAACCTGATTCCAATTGCGTTAGCACCAGCATAAAATTATCTTTCAGATGCCTCTGGCCTTGTATTTTTAGGATTTTTGTGCGATTTTTAATAAATATAACAAGATCTCTGTTTCTGGTTAGTATTCCTAATTCCTAAAATTGAAAAATTAATATTTTTGAATGATTCCAACCGGGTTAATCTTATATTGTTACTGTGCACCTAGAATAAATACCGAAGCCTCCGATAGTGATGTTTAGTCTCTGGTTATGTTTGTATGTGTGCCACATGCAATGATAGGTTTGGAATTAGATGTTTTTAATTAAAATCTCGATGCATTATTAATAAAAATGGCCAAATCATGTTTTGCTACTGTCAAACAACTCCCCTGCATATTCATTTGTTTTCTTTTATTTGCTCTTGTTTCTTGAGCTATGTGTTGATTGTATGCAACGTTTAATTTTGCGACGCTAGATACCAACGAGGGAGAAGTGGAAGGGGAGGACTTTGGTGAAGAACTTGAGGAAGACCAGGGACAAGCCAACCAAGGCAAGCCATCTTTGAACTCTGAATGATGTGGGTTGAATGTCATTTGTTGACGTCCCTAAGCATCTTATCTCTTTATGTGTTGATATCTCTATGTTGGTCTATGTATGGTTGTAATAGAAGTAGCTCCTTGTGGTGGTCCTACATCTTGGTTCTCACATGTTTTGATGCGTGGTCACAGCCGTGCTACTCCCTTGAGTCATAAGGAGTGCTCAACCTGAGCATGAACCTTTCTATATTAGAGTTTTACACCACACCCCCACTTTGTGGAGTCTAGAGGTATCAAAGTCATGAAGCTTGGTGTATTTCTCACATTGAGAGAAGTATGCCGTGTACCCCTTATTGGTTAAAAAGATAATACACCTACCTCACCCAAGTTGTTTAATAACACCACCAAATCCGAAAGTTGATCCACCCTATGTTATTATCTTACATGCTTACCTTAAGCAAGTGAGACCCTTTCTCTTTTGCCACCCACTTATGCTCTCATGGCATGATGAACTCCATCTCGGCCATGATGCCATAGTAGTTCCTTCTCAAGAAACTTTAGGTTGGGAACCCCTCAAGGTTTACCTTGTTGTAAATGTTTATGAAAACCTTGGGAGAGTTAACCCAAGTGTATGGTTTATAAAAGCAAAGGATCTTGATAAAAATGTTTGGGAAAGATGTGTATGTGGGTTGGTTGAACAACCGTGGTGTTGTGAGGAAAAGGAAATGGTTTCTAAAAAGGAGCACTGCGTATAAGTGTTCGCCGTCCCAACTTTTATTCGCGCAACCACATTATCCAAAGTGGGCACGGGCTTAGTCCGTAGTTTGTTGAAGTTGGCATGAGCACCCTTCACAACTTTCTAGAGAGGGTCACGATGACCTCCGACGCCGGGTTGCGCTCTGAAGGAGGCAATACACTGTAGTTGTCTATAGCCGGATGATTACTGAGGGTCTTCTGTCGTGGCGCCGGAGATACGCTCAAAAGGAGGTATGCTGCCGGGGTGCCGGGAAGGGGTAAGCCCGCAGGGAAGGACTTGTGCCAATGGAAACGGGCGAAAGACTATGACTGATTATCCGAGTCTCGCATACTTTTGTATGACGAATCGGGGATGATCCCGGCGGATTTATCAGTTCTTGTGGGGAAAGTGCGCAAACTCTGCAGAGTCAAATCTATTCGAATAGCCGCGTCCGCGGTCATGGACAAGTTGTAATGGCCATACTTAACCGGGGCTTGCGTTTTGTTTTGACAAAGGCTTTGCAAAGAAAGTGTTGTGTTTTATGTACTGGATGGGTACGGAAGGTGGGCGTGTGTTGACCATATGGAGATGGTCGTGGGAAAAATTGAGACCAAGTGGGGAACTCTTTCCTAAATGTTTCCTTAGATGGAACTCTTCTTCAATAAAGGTATAGAGATGTCATAGAACCTTTCCTCGCATATCCATCAATTGAGATGGAGAAATGCAACTCTTCTTCAATAAAGGTATAGAGATGTCATAGAACCTTTCCTCGCATATCCATCAATTGAGATGGAGAAATGCAACTCTTCTTCAATAAAGGTATAGAGATGTCATAGAACCTTTCCTCGCATATCCATCACTTGAGATGGATGAAATGCAACTCTTCTTCAATAAAGGTATAGAGATGTCATAGAACCTTTCCTCGCATATCCATCAATTGAGATGGAGAAATGCAACTCTTCTTCAATAAAGGTATAGAGATGTCATAGAACCTTTCCTCGCATATCCATCAATTGAGATGGAGAAATGCAACTCTTCTTCAATAAAGGTATAGAGATGTCATAGAACCTTTCCTCGCATATCCATCAATTGAGATGGAGAAATGCAACTCTTCTTCAATAAAGGTATAGAGATGTCATAGAACCTTTCCTCGCATATCCATCAATTGAGATGGAGAAATGCAACTCTTCTTCAATAAAGATATAGAGATGTCATAGGATGTCTTTTGAAGTATCTTCTTCAATAAGGATATAGAGATGCCATAGAACACTAATAGTGTTCCCTTCACTTGAGAAGCCGGGACGCTATGTCGACGCTTGTTGTGATGCATGCTATATCCACAAGAGAAACTGTTCTTCCTCTCTTGTCTCCTTTAGTTAGATTATTGCACCCCTCTTATGATGGTTTGCAAGTACAATTCCAAATGTACTTACGGCTTTGTCCCTGGCTATTAACTTGGCCAGACTATGAGGAGGACTATGAAGATGATGGAGGATATCATGACGACTATGCGACCTAGGACGCTCTCCAAGTCAGTCGCCTGTAGGTCTAAGGCATGACTTGGGCCCGACGACGTTAATGTGTATCCGCTGCATGTGTTTGGTGAACTTGCCCATCGAGGCATTTATGTAAGCTTGGTCATGTGACCCGCTTTGTAAGACTTAATTATTCGGTACTGTAATGGATGATGTAATTCTGGATATTCAGTTCGGTTATGTGCTCACGATGCAACGATCATGGGATCGTGAGTTGAATGCATAACAGGGTATTTCGGACAGCTAGTCCGGGGTCCCCACACAGACGAACCGTAATAACGCTAGATCTAACACAAAATGATTGAAATGAGATAAGAACAAGGGAACAAAGGGTTACCTCCGGCTCGTTGTCGACGATGCTGGTGTCGTAGGGGTTCTCCGGCGCGTCGTATTGCACTCGGTTCGTACGGGTCCCAAGCGACGGGGGACCGGACGGTGGCGGCGGCCGATGCGCCGGCTGCTACGTTGGAAGCGGCGACAGGGGCTCGGACGGGGGCGGCGGCCGATCCGCCGGCTGCTACGTTGGAAGCAGGGACAGGGGCCTGGACGGGGGCGGCGGCCGATCCGCCGGCTGCTACGTTGGAAGCAGCGACATGGGCCTAGACGGGGGCGGCGGCCGATGCGCCAGCTGCTACGTTGGAAGCAGCGACAGGGGCCTGGACGGGGGCGGCGGCGATGTGCCGACAATGGGCATCTCATTCTTCTCCATCGCCGGCGGTTTTCTTCGGGGTTTTTTCTTCGGTTGTGGAGAAGATGATGGGATAGGAGAGGCGGTTGCAGTGAGCCAGTGAGAACGTGCGTCGAGGGAGAGAAAAAGGGGCTCTATAAAGACGAAGGTGGCGTGTACCGCAACACGCGTCCGCTATGCACGGCTGCAGCGTGCACCGCTACACGAGTCTAACCCTGGGACGTTTGGTGTACTCGGTTATAACCTCGGGCCTTATAGAGAAATTTTATCTCGTACTCAGTTTTCCCTCGAGGACTTAGACCGGCAAGTGCAATATACTCGGTTTTACCCTCAAGTAGCTGGTCAACGAGAGAGTCAACAAATGAGATTAACATAGCTAATTGAGTCATTTCATGCGCAAAAAAATCCAAAAAAATAAAAACATAGTGGCAACTACTCATGGAGTCTTCCTACGCAACTCTGCCACCTAGAAAACCTTAACAAACATATATAAATCAAGTTTTACCACAAATTGCCACTTCTCGGAATCACTAGTGTAGCTATGAAGATGATTGGTTTTCCACCCAAACCCCTTTGCAAAACATCTTTCCCAAAACATAGTTTGTCTAAATGATGCCATAATTGTCACACTCATGTATATTTGAATTGCAAATAATTTGATGTAGCCCAATATGAATTATATTGTACAAAACACACATTTTTCATTTTGTAATTCTTTTGTTTGAATCCCTTAGTCTATTTACTATTTATGTGCCCTTGGATTCTTAGTACTACTCAGCTTTGCCCTCAAGTACTTGTCACAAATGCTGCGAGAAGCCCAAACTTATCCTGATTGGTTGAGCCGTTGTCACACGGATCGACTCCACGAACCGTTGATCCACCGATCTAACGGGCAGTATACCCCTATCCGTCTCTTCGTGGCAACCTCTCTCTCTCTCTCTCTCTCTCTCTCTCTCTCTCTCTCTCTCTCTCTCTCTCTCTCTCTTCGTGGCCACCCCTCTCTCTCTCTGTCGGTGGAGAATGCCCACCCCTCTATTTATGTGCAATAACGAGTTTGCCACTTAATATAGTTTGGGATATAGTATTGGTATAAACATGAGGCATACATATTTGCGGATTTCGGTGATTGCATTATTTGTCACCCCTCTAACAATTATCAACTATCTTTAGCTGTCCTTTTCTTTTAGGGAATATAGTTTGGGATATAGTATTGGTATTTTGAAATGGCCTAAAAGTGGTATAATTTTGTTATAAACATGAGGCATACATATTTGCGGATTTCGGTGATTGCTATCAACTATCTTTAGCTGTCCTTTTCTTTTAGGGAATATAGTTTGGGATATAGTATTGGTATTTTGAAACGGCCTAAAAGTGGTATAATTTTGTTATAAACATGAGGCATACATATTTGCGGATTTCGGTGATTGCATTATTTGTCACCTCGTAACAATTATCAACTATCTTTAGCTGTCCTTTTCTTTTAGGGAATATAGTTTGGGATATTGTATTGGTATTTTGAAGGGACCCTATTTTGAAAGGGATCCCATTTTGAAACGGCCTAAAAGTGGTATCATTTTGTTATAAACATGAGGCATACATATTTGCGGATTTCGGTGATTGCATTATTTGTCACCCCTCTAACAATTATCAACTATCTTTAGCTGTCCTTTTCTTTTAGGGAATATAGTTTGGGATATGGTATTGGTATTTTGAAACGGCCTAAAAGTGGTATAATTTTGGTATAAACACGAGACATACATATTTGCGGATTTCGGTGATTGCATTATTTGTCACCCCTCTAACAATTATCAACTATCTTTAGCTTTCCTTTTCTTTTAGGGAATATAGTTGGTAATTTCGGTGAATGCACACACTAACTTTGAAAACAACTACAAGTACATGTAACTGAATAATGGATTTGTAAGGTATCCCTTGTAACAACTTCTAGCGCATGGTGAGCAATGATAAGAATCCGATCGTAATTATACAACAAAAAAAACCAGCCATCAGGTTAGCTTGCTTCTTCAACTCGATCAGCTGCCTTAACTGCTTGTTCATTTTCTTCAGTTCTCCCTTCACTTCCACCGGTTCGCATTGGGAGCATTAGGCATAATCGGAACGGCTCCTCTCTCCGCCGCATTCTCTACTGACAAGTCCCCCCTCCCAAATTGCGCCCCCAATAGCGCCAATTGATTCCTGCAGTCGAAGCCTACGAACGTACACATCGATCCACTCGAAATGCCCGCATTTCTTCAAGATCTGAAAACAACAACGTGAACCCTAAATCCCAAATTCGAGGGAATAACAAGAAAATCGAGAGAAAACGAGAGAAATTGGAGCGAGATCTAACCTTATTCCCCTCTCTATATGGCAAGCTCTCGCATGCAACAAACTCACGTCCACGGTTGCCGTTCTCGTCCGTCTTACGGATCGACCGCTTCGAGGCTCTGGCGTGGGCGATCGGGGCATCTTGTCAAAGGCACGGGTCCATACTACGGCCATGAAGAACGGGAGGTCGAAGAGAAACTAGACATCACCCGCCTACCGGAGAAGGGCTGCCGGCGGCGGAGAAGAAGAACAATGGGGCGCGGAGAAAGAAAGGGGAAGCAATGGCACGGGCACGGGCGCGGGGCTGGCTCGGGCTCCCATTTTGCAACGGTCACCTGGGTAAGTTGTGGGTCCGGCGCGCTAACGTGGACAAGTTGTGGGTCCCACGATGATCTGGATAAGTGGAGACGTGTCCACTGCGGGGCACCAACAGCGGCCCCACTTGCCAGCACCAACCAACGTCAACTAAACGGAAATCCTCCGTCCGAGCTCCTTCTACGGGTTTCGAACAAGGGATTGGGGAAAACTGAGGAAAAACTAAGGAGCTGGGGAAAACTGAGTACAACTAAGGACCCGAGGGCACGGAAATAGAAATCCCTAAAAACTATTGTGGTGAAGAATATGTACTTATGTATCTTATTTCTTAATAAGTTGCTTGTTGAGCGGTAACCATGTTTCTGGGGACGCCATCAACGATTACACCTTTGTTGAATATCATGTGAGTTGCTATGCATGTTCATCTTGTCTGAAGTAAGGGCGATTTTCATGATCAAATGGTTTGGGTATGCATATTGTTAGAGTAGAACATTGGGCCGCTAACTAAAACCATGAATCATGGTGGAAGTTTCAGTTTGGACAATTAATCCTCAATCTCTTATGAGAATTTCAACTGTTGTTGAATGCTTATGCATTAAAGAGGAGTCCATTATCTGTTGTCTATGTTGTCCCAGTATGGATGTCTAAGTTGAGAATAATCAAAAAGCGAGAAATCCAATGCGAGCTTTCTCCTTAGACCTTTGTACAGGCGGCATAGAGGTACCCCTTTGTGACACTTGGTTGAAACATATGCTATGCAATGATAATCCATGTTAATCCAAGCTAATTAGGACAAGGTGCGAGCACTATTGGTAAACTATGCATGAGGCTTGCAACTTATAGGATATCTTATACATAACACATATGATTTATTACTACCGTTGACAAAATTGTTTCTATGTTTTGAAAATGAAAAGCTCTAGCACAAATATAGTAATCCATGCTTCCCTCTGCGAGGGGCCATTCTTTTACTTTATTGTTGAGTCAGTCTACCTACTTCTTTCTATCTTAGAAGCAAACACTTGTATCAACTGTGTGCATTGATTCTTACATGTTTACCTATTGCACTTGTTATATTACTTTGTGTTGACAATTATCCATGAGATAAATATGTTGAATTTGAAAGCAAGCTGCTGAAACTTATATCTTCCTTTGTGTTGCTTCAAAGCTTTCTACTAAGAATTTATTGCTTTATGAGTAACTCTTATGCAAGTCTTATTGATGCTTGTCTTGAAAGTATTATTCATGAAAAGTCTTTTCTATATGATTCATTTGTTTACTCATTGTCTTCACCATTGCTTCGAATCACTGCATTCATCTCATATGCTTTACAATAGTATTGATCAAGATTATGATAGCATGTCACTTCAGAAATTATCCTTGTTATCGTTTACCTACTCGAGGGCGAGTAGGAACTAAGCTTGGGGATGCTTGATACGTCTCAAACATATCTATAATTTCTTATGTTCCATGCTACTTTTATGATGATACTCACATGTTTTATACACACTTTATGTCATTATTATGCATTTTCCGACACTAACCTATTGACGAGTTGCCGAAGAGCCGATTCTTGTTTTACTGCTGTTTTTGGTTTCAGAAATCCTACAAAGGAAATATTCTCGGAATTGGACGAAATCAACGCCCGGGGTCTTATTTTTCCACGAAGCTTCCAGAAGACCGAAAGGATTACGAAGTGGGGCGACGAGGCGCCGCCACGCCAGGGCCACGCGGCCAGGCTAGGGCCCGCGCCGCCCTGGTGTGTGGGGCCCTCGTGCCGCCCCTAAACCTGCCCTTCCGCCTACTTAAAGCCTTCGTCGCGAAAACCCCAGTACCGAGAGTTACGATACGGAAAACCTTCCAGAGACGCCGCCGCCGCCAATCCCATCTCGGGGGATTCAGGAGATCGCCTCCGGCACCCTGCCGGAGAGGAGAATCATCTTCCGGAGGGCTCTTCATCGCCTCCGGATCGATGCGTGAGTAGTTCACCCCTGGACTATGGGTCCATAGCAGTAGCTAGATGGTTGTCTTCTCCTCTTGTGCTATCATGTTAGATCTTGTGAGCTGCCTATCATGATCAAGATCATCTATTTGTAATGCTACATGTTGTGTTTGTTGGGATCCGATGAATATTGAATACTATGTCAAGTTGATTATCAATCTATCATATGTGTTGTTTATGTTCTTGCATGCTCTCCGTTGCTAGTAGAGGCTCGGCCAAGTTGATACTTGTGACTCCAAGAGGGAGTATTTATGCTCGATAGTGGGTTCATGCCTCCATTGAATGCGGGACGGTGACGAGAAAGTTCTAAGGTTGTGGATGTCTTGTTGCCACTAGGGATAAAACATCAATGCTTTGTCTAAGGATATTTGTGTTGATTACATTACGCACGATACTTAATGCAATTGTCCGTTGTTTGCAACTTAATGCTTGGAAGGGGTTCGGATGATAACTTTGAAGGTGGACTTTTTAGGCATAGATGCATGCTTGGATAGCGGTCTATGTACTTTGTCGTAATGCCACTGATTAAATCTCATTGTACTCATCATGATATATGTATGTGCATTGTTATGCCTTCTTTATTTGTCAATTGCCCAAGCTGTAATTTGTTCACCCAACATTCTATTTATCTTATGGGAGAGACACCGCTAGTGAGCTGTGGACCCCGGTCCATTCTTTACATCTGAAATACAATCTACGCAAACTCTGTTCTTTCTTGTTCTTCGCAAACAAACATCATCTTCCACACTATACATGTAATCCTTTGTTTACAGCAAGCCGGTGAGATTGACAACTTCACTGTTACGTTGAGGCAAAGTACTTTGATTGTGTTGTGCAGGTTCCACGTTGGCGTCAGAATCCCTGGTGTTGCGTCGCACTACACTCCGTCACCAACGACCTTCACGTGATCCTTGACTCCTACTGGTTCGATAAACCTTGGTTTCTTACTGTGGGAAACTTGCTGATGTACGCATCACACCTTCCACTTGGGGTTCCCAACGGGCGTGTGCTTTACGCGTATCACTAGTCTAGATAAAAAGAACACATTGGAAGAGTATTGTAAAAATGCTATGATAGCTATGAAATATAGAGAATCGTATGAAGGGAAACAACTAGAAAGTTTCTTAAGACTTCTAAATAAAATTGCTAATGAGTTGCTTGACTATCATGATGAGGACAATTGTTGCTCTAAACTATATTTCAGACATTTTGAATTTCAATGACAGTCCCATAAAGAACACGTTATTGCATCTTATAATAGAGGTGATTATGCTCAATTAGGGATGAAAGAAGTAGATTAATTTGGTACTTTTAAGGCAGCCTATAAATTATACACATTCATTAATGAACATGGAACCTGTAGCTTCTAAATCTAAAATTCTGATTACTATTGTCCTTGATCTTTGCATAGCCGAATTCACTGATCATATCTATGTTTTGAAGGCATCGGAGAGGAGATCTTGATTTGACGATCAGCTGGCTAGGTTGTGACCATATGAGCTTGTTTTGCTTTGTTCTTGTACTGGCAGCAGCTCGACAGTGTTCAGGACGACGTCTCTTTTTCATAGTTTTGATCCACCTCGGAGCTGCCAACCTACTTGCTGTAAACTTTCTCCTTTCTTAATAAAGATCGGTTGCTGGTCTTTCGAGAGGAACACCATAACCCAAGAAAGCACTAGCCTGTTACATAAAGAAGAAAATGAAGAAACCATAGTTTCATCTAACCTTGGGAAAGAGTGAGATCTTCCTGTTGAATGTAGATGGGCTGCAGCCCAATAAGGCAGCCCATTTAATCTATAATTCCTGAAATCTCAAGGCCCATCACGTTGGCGGCTTGGGACAGCCTTGGGGGGACAAAGTTTAGTCCCACATTGCTAGTTGGGAGAGAGTTGGAGTGGTATATAAGGGTTGCTGTTCTAGTCCTTCCAAGTGAGTGAGAATAGAAGGAGCCCTCGCGCACTCCTCCTCCTCCGCCCGCCCCGCCTCGGCTCGGCACAGTACGTCACGATGATGGCGTGTATTTCACACGTTCGTTGGGCAACCCCAAGAGGAAGGTATGATGCGCACAGCAGCAAGTTTTCCCTCAGAAAGAAACCAAGGTTTATCGAACCAGGAGGAGCCAAGAAGCACGTTGAAGGTTGATGGCGGCGGGATGTAGTGCGGCGCAACACCGGAGATTCCGGCGCCAACGTGGAACCTGCACAACACAACCAAAGTACTTTGCCCCAACGAAACGAGTGAGGTTGTCAATCTCACCGGCTTGCTGTAACAAAGGATTAACCGAATTGTGTGGAAGATGATTGTTTGCAGAGAAAACAGTAAAAACAAGTATTGCAGCAGTTTGTATTTCAGGTATAAAAGAATGGACCGGGGTCCACAGTTCACTAGTGGTGTCTCTCCCATAAGATAAAAGCATGTTGGGTGAACAAATTACGATCGGGCAATTGACAAATAGAGAGGGCATAACAATGCACATACATGTCATGATAAGTATAGTGAGATTTAATTGGGCATTACGACAAAGTACATAGACCGCCATCCAAGCTGCATTTATGCCTAAAAAGTCCACCTTCGAGGTTATCGTCCGAACCCCTTCTAGTATTAAGTTGCAAAGCAACGGACAATTGCATTAAGTATGGTGCGTAATGTAATCAACAACTACATCCTCGGACATAGCGCCAATGTTTTATCCCTAGTGGCAACAGCACAACACAACCTTAGAACTTTCTCGTCATCGTCCCGGTGTCAATGCGGGCATGAACCCACTATCGAGCATAAATACTCCCTCTTGGAGTTAAAAGCAAAAACTTGGCCGAGCCTCTACTAGTAACGGAGAGCATGCAAGATCATAAACAACACGTATGTAATAACTTGATAATTAACATAACATGGTATTCTCTATCCATCGGATCCCGACAAACACAACATAGAGTATTACAGATAGATGATCTTGATCATGTTAGGCAGCTCACAAGATCCAACAATGAAGCACAATGAGGAGAAGACAACCATCTAGCTACGCTATGGACCCATAGTCCAGGGGTGAACTACTCACTCATCACTCCGGAGGCGACCATGGCGGTGTAGAGTCCTCCGGGAGATGAATCCCCTCTCCGGCGGGGTGCCGGAGGAGATCTCCAGAATCCCCCGAGATGGGATCGGCGGCGGCGGCGTCTCGGTGAGGTTTTCCGTATCGTGGTTTTTCGCATCGGGGTTTCGCGACGGAGGCTTTAAGTAGGCGGAAGGGCAGAGTCGGGGGGCCGACGAGGGGCCCACACCACGGGCGGCGCGGGCCCCCCTGGCCGCGCCGCCATGTGGTTTGGCCACCTCGTGGCCCCACTTCGTATGCTCTTCGGTCTTCTGGAAGGTTCGTGGCGAAATAGGCCCCGGGTCTTCGTTTCGTCCAATTCGAGAATATTTCGTTACTAGGATTTCGAAACCAAAAACAGCGAGAAACGACAAGCGGCACTTCGGCATCTTGTTAATAGGTTAGTTCCAGAAAATGCACGAATATGACATAAAGTGTGCATAAAACATGTAGGTATCATCAATAATATGGCATAGAACATAAGAAATTATCGATACGTCGGAGACGTATCACACGACACATCACGCACGCATGTCGCGTTTCGTGACTCGAGTTCGAGTTCGAGTTTGAGACACACTCAAGGAAGCCTAAATTTTTGCTTGGTGCACTAACTGAGTTGGGTACGTGTCGACCTGCATGTGCATGCTCGCCGAGTGTCCCTGACTTCCTACGCGTGGCAACGCGGTCGGGGCGGCTCTCCTCCCAGGCTATACAAGGAGACAGATCAGATCTGGAGAATATAGCTCTCAGAACTCTCTAGTCCGTCTCTCTTATGAAGTTCCTTTTGCTGCGCTACTCTCTAATCTTCCCATCCCGGCGACTACGTGCACAACCGTCCGGGAGAGCACGCATCTGAAACCCCGTCCGTTGAGATCCTGCACCGGGAGACGGGCGATAAGGTTTTTGGGGAGCGTCTCGGCGCGACTGATCGCTGCTGTTTGTGCTCTTCTTCGCCGGTTCGACTGCTTCATCAACGACTCCGACCACACCATGGGCGACATCAACAACTCCCATGGTGGTGTTGCTGCTGCTGCGACCTTCCCGGTCGCGATGTACGTGCTTTTCCTCTCCTACCTTGCACTGCTACTTGTTCCATGTTCAGATCTGATGCATGTGCTTAGTCTGATGTGTGTGGTTAAGTATGCTTGTGCACCTGTAATGTTACTTTCGGTAATTAAACTCGCACGGAAACTGTCTAATAATCTAACAATCCAAAAACCTTATATACTTAGGCAATTTTCACCGTCTGGTTTTGCTGCTGCGCTCAAACCGAGCCCGTTTACGGGTTCTCATTTCAAGAGATGGCAGAATAAGACCCTCTTGTGGCTCACTTCTATGGGCATGCACCGAGTTGCGGAAGGTACTCCCAGAGGTCCGCTTACTCCTGAAGAGGATAAAGCGTTCGGGGATGCCACCGTAATCTTTGTGGGTGCCATCCTAAGTGTGCTTGGAGACAAGTTGGTTGATGCTTATCTACACATCCGAAATGGGAAGGAACTGTGGGATGCACTGGACGCTAAGTTTGGTGTTGCCGATGCCGGAGGTGAACTGTATGCTATGGAGCAGTTCAATGACTACAGAATGGTTGAGAACCGATCTGTGGTAGAACAGGCTCATGAGATACAGATCATGGCAAAGGAACTTGAGCTCCTCAAGTGTGTGCTACCGGACAAGTTTGTGGCGGGATGCATTGTCGCTAAGCTTCCCCCTTCATGGAGGAACTTTGCCACTTCTCTGAAACATCAGAGGCATGAGTTCTCTGTTGAGAATATCATGGGCTCTCTAGATGTTGAGAAGAATGCGAGGGCAAAAGACAAACACACTAGAGGAACCGAGGGACGTTCTGCTGCCAATATGGTACAGAAAAATGCCCACAAGTCCAAGGGAAAGAACAAGGGAGTCTCCCAGACTACCAACTTCAAGAAGAGGGGGGAAACAGAGAAGAAAGATCCTTGCTGGGTGTGTGGCGAGACAGGCCATTGGGCTAATCTCTGTCCACAACGCAAAGGAAAGAAAGGTCGGCTAGACAGAACTCAAATTCTGTCAACATGATTTTTGTCAACACAGAGGAAGGAACTACAGGGTATGGTAATATATTACCTACTGTTCTTTCGGTGTTTCAGCCCACAGAATGGTGGGTTGATACAGGTGCTAATGTTCATGTGTGTGTTGACATCTCCATGTTTACCTCTTATCAGGCCCGAGGTTCCTCAGTAATGATGGGGGAATGGGTTACATGCTACTGTTCGTGGTGTTGGCACGATAGATCTGAAGTTTATTTCGGGGAAGATCGTGCAACTGAAGAACGTGCTGCATGTCCCTTCTATCAAGAAGAATCTCGTTAGTGGCTCCCGTCTTATGAAAGATGGGTTTAAGTTGGTGTTTGAGTCCAATAAAATTGTACTGTCTAAGTATGGAACTTTTGTTGGAAAGGGATATGAATGTGAGGGAATGTTTCGCTTCTCTCTAGAAGACTTCCGTGATAATGTTGTGAACCATGTAAGCACTAATGTTGATGAAACTAATGTTTGGCATTCACGACTTTGTCATGTTAATTTCGGTTGTATGAGGTGGCTTGCTGATATGAGTTTCATTCAGAAATTCACCTTTATCAAAGGCTCTAAGTGTCATGCTTGTGTGCAAGCAAAGCAACCCCGCAAGCCTCATAAGCCTGCGAGGGAAAGAAACTTGGCACCACTAGAGCTCGTACATTCAGATCTATGTGAGATGAATGGTGAGTTGACAAGAGGTGGAAAGAAATATCTCATGACTTTGATTGATGATTCCACTAGATACTGTTATGTGTATCTCCTGAAAACTAAAGATGAGGCACTTGATTTCTTTAAAATCTATAAGGCTGAAGTTGAGAATCAACTTGAAAGAAAAATAAAAAGGGTTCGGTCCGATCGTGGTGGAGAGTACTTCTCTAACGAGTTCAATTTATTCTGTACGGAACATGGTATAATCCATGATAGGACGCCTCCCAATTCCCCACAATCCAATGGGATTGCGGAAAGGAAAAAATCGTACTCTAACAGATTTGGTTAACGCCATGTTAGATGTTTCGGGTTTATCTAACGAATGGTGGGGGGAGGCTATATTGATTTCATGTCATGTCCTAAAACGTGAATAAAGAGATTACCCCTTATGAAGAATGGGAAAAGAAAAGACCAACACTCTCCTACCTACGAACTTGGGGATGTTTGGCTAAAGTGAATTTTCCAATCACCAAGAAGCGAAAGCTTGGACCAAAAACCGTAGACTGTGTCTTTCTTGGCTATGCTGCCCATAGCATTGCTTATAGATTTCTTGTGGTGAAATGTGGAGTGGACGACATGAATGTTGGCACCATCTTTGAATCAAGAGATGCTACATTCTTTGAGGATATATTTCCTATGAGAGATATGCATGCCATGTCTAGTTGGGAATCTGATCCAATACATGAAACTCCTATGGAGTCTGATGAGGAATCTGATGATGAGAGTTCAGATTCTGATGAAGATGACAATGAATCCCCCACAAGGAGCAAGAGACAAAGGATTGCAAAGTCTTTTGGTAATGATTTCATTGTGTATCTTGTGGATGATACTCCCATCACCATTTCAGAAGCTCTCGCATCTCCTGATGCAGACTACTGGAAGGAAGCGGTTCAAAGCGAGATGGATTCCATCTTGGCTAATGGAACATGGGAGTTAACTGAGCGTCCTTATGGGTGCAAACCTGTAGGATGTAAGTGCGTATTTAAGAAGCTTCGAGTTGATGGTGTACCATTGAGAAGTACAAAGCTCGGCTTGTAGCAAAAGGCTATACCCAAAAGGAAGGTGAAGATTTCTTCGATACCTACTCACCTGTGGCGAGATTGACCACCATTCGAGTACTACTGTCATTGTCTGCCTCACACGGTCTTCTCGTTCATCAAATGGACGTTAAGACGGCTTTCCTAAATGGAGAGTTGGACGAGGAAATTTACATGGAACAGCCCGATGGTTTCGTACTAGAAGGTCAAGAAAGAAAGGTGTGTAAATTAAAGAAATCTTTGTATGGTCTCAAACAAGCACCCAAACAATGGCATGAGAAGTTTGAAAGAACTCTGACATCTGTGGGCTTTGTTGTTAATGAAGATGACAAATGTGTGTACTACCGCCATGGTGGGGGTGAGGGAGTTGTCCTATGCTTGTATGTGGATGACATACTAATTCTTGGGACAAGTCTCAAAGTGATTGAGGAGGTCAAAACCTTCTTATCTCAGTGTTTCGAAATGAAAGATCTTGGAGAAGCTGATGTTATATTAAACATCAAGCTACTGAGAGATGAGAATAACGGGATTACACTTGTGCAATCTCATTATGTTGAGAAGGTGTTGAGCAGATTTGGCTATGTTGATTGCAAATCTTCTCTCACACCTTATGATCCTAGTGTCTTGCTTCGAAATAATGAAAAGGCAGCTAGAGATCAATTAAGATACTCTCAAATCATTGGTTCACTCATGTATTTAGCTTGCGCTACGAGGCCTGATATCTCGTTTGCTGTATGCAAACTTAGCGGTTTGTGGCCAACCCGGGAGATGATCATTGGCATGCTCTTGAGAGAGTAATTGAAAGAACATTTCATGATCTCTGAGTTTTGTGTGTTTGTTAACATCACCGGTGACTATTTAACTATGTGCTAAGTGGATTACAGATTTAGAAAAGATACCACAGGTAAATCTCGACCCACTCAAAAAGGGAGAAAAGAAGAAGAACAAGCAGAAGCCTGTCCCTGGCCGGCACTGCCAGCGGTACTGGGCCGACACTGCCGGTGAGTGCACCCCGACACTGCCGGTGGTTCCAGGCCGGCACTGCCGGTGAGTGCACCCCGGCACTACCGGCGATTCTGGCCCGGCACCGCCGGTCTGCCTGTCGACCTGAAGATTCAGAAAGTGGCCGGCACTGCCGGCGTCTCAAGGCCGACACTGCCGGCGATTCTCCTCCAACGGGCAGAATAGTTGGTGGGGTATAAATATCCCCCTTCTCCTACCTTGGAAAAGTGCTCAAACCCTAAGAACTTCATCCACCATTGCTGAGCCACCAAGAACACCAAAATAGCCGGATCTCCTTGCTGGCGTGTAGTTGACACACGTCTGTTGGGAACCCCAAGAGGAAGGTGTGATGCGTACAGCATCAAGTTTTCCCTCAGTAAGAAACCAAGGTTATCGAACCAGTAGGAGTCAAGGGCCACGTGAAGGTCGTTGGTGACGGAGTGTAGTGCGGCGCAACACCAGGGATTCCGGCGCGAACGTGGAACCTGCACAACACAATCACAATACTTTGCCCCAACTTAACAGTGAGGTTGTCAATCTCACCGGCTTGTTGTAAACAAAGGATTAAATGTATGGTGTGGAAGATGATGTTTGTTTGCGAAGAATAGTAGAGAACAGAGTTTGCAGTAGATTGTATTTCAGATGTAAAAGAATGGAGTGGGGTCCACAACCAAGGTTATTGAACGGTGGAATCAGGAGCCGTGAAGGTGCGTTGGGCAATGAGATTAGTCGCATAACACAGAGTTCGGTGTAGTCTGGAACTGCACAACACAATCCTGTCTTTTACGTTTACCGCCCTTTGCGCAGCGGCGCCCGGCGTTACCTTAACGAGTGGTTGTCTTGATCTCAAACGATATAAGCTAAGGATATATAAATGTGATTAATGGAAGGAGTATTGTTCGAAGAATAATCAAACAAGAGTTTGCGGTAGATTGTATTTCCAGATGTAAGAATGGGTGGGGTCCACTAGAAAAGTTCGATAGACAGCGTCTCAAAATCGTCAGCTTGAGGGGTATTTTTAGGTAAGCCCATGGGCCTAACCTGACAACGATGGATTACATGTTGTGGAAGCCAAATCGAGGCAAAGTCCAGCGAGCGTTTTTGCTGGTCCGTGCGGCAGGCTTAGCCCGTTCCGCCACGGAAAATCGGACCGTTCTTAAAGTGTTCAAGGAGCAGTTATTCAACGGCGTCATGCAAAGCGGCACACATGAGCTGTTCTTTGTGATTAAACGGCGTTCTTTCCGGCTTGAAACCAGTAGTGATGGTGACCTGAGGCGCCACGTCTTAACGGG
>NC_061510.1:125780488-125843196 GCF_022539505.1 Lolium rigidum
CCCTTCTTCATCGACAAAATTATCGGGTTCCTTCTCTTGAAACTATATTTTTATTCGGTCACATCTTATGTACTTTACTTGGAGCGTCTGTTTGTTTTTGTTTCTGTTTTTGTTTGAATAAATGCTTGTGTGGGAGAGAGACACGCTCCGCTGGTTCATATGAACACATGTGTTCTTAGCTTTTAATTTTCATGGCGAAGGTTGAAACTGCTTCGTTAATTGTTATATGGTTGGAAACGGGAAATGCTACATGTAGTAATTGGTATGATGTCTTGAATAACTTGATACTTGGCAATTGTTGTGCTCATGATTAAGCTCTTGCATCATATACTTTGCACCTATTAGTGAAGAAATACATAGAGCTTGTTAAAATTTGGTTTGCATGAGTGGTCTCTCTAGAGTCTAAATATTTTCTCGGTAAAGGTGTTTGAACAACAAGGAAGACAATGTATAGTCTTATAATGCTTGCAATATGTTCTTATGTGAGTTTTGTTGTACCAGTTCATGCTTGTGTTTGTTTCAAATAACCTTGCTAGCCTAAGCCTTGTATTGAGAGGGAATACTTCTCGTGCATCCAAATCTTTGAGCCAAACACTATGCCATTTGTGTCCACCATACCTACCTACTACATGGTATTTCTCCGCCATTCCAAAGTAAATTGCTTGAGTGCTACCTTTAAATTTCTATTCTTTATCTTTGCAATATATAGCTCATGGGACAAATAGCCTAAAAACTATTGTGGTATTGAATATGTACTTATGCACTTTATCTCTTATTAAGTTGCTTGTTGTGCGATAACCATGTTTCTGGGGACGCCATCAACACTTTGTTGAATATCATGTGAGTTGCTATGCATGTCCGTCTTGTCTGAAGTAAGGGAGATTTACCACTAGTTGAATGGTTAGAGCATGCATACTCGTTAGAGAAGAACATTGGGCCGCTAACTAAAGCCATGAATCATGGTGGAAGTTTCAGTTTTGGACAAATATCCTCAATCTCATATGAGAACATTAATTGTTGCTAACTCGCTTATGCATTAAAGAGGAGTCCATTATCTGTTGTCTATGTTGTCCCGGTATGGATGTCTAAGTTGAGAATAATCAAAAGCGAGAAATCCAATGCGAGCTTTCTCCTTAGACCTTTGTACAGGCGGCATAGAGGTACCCCTTTGTGACACTTGGTTAAAACATATGTATTGCGATGATAATCCAGGTAATCCGAGCTAATTAGGACAAGGTGCGGGCACTATTAGTATACTATGCATGAGGCTTGCAACTTGTAGGATATAATTTGCATAATGCATATGCTTTATTACTACCGTTGACAAAATTGTTTCTTGTTTTCAAAACCAAATCTCTAGCACAAATATAGCAATCAATGCTTCCCTCCGCGAAGGGCCTATCTTTTACTTTATGTTGAGTCAGTTTACCCACTTCTTTCTATCTTAGAAGCAAACACTTGTGTCAACTGTGTGCATTGATTCTTACATGTTTACCTATTGCACTTGTTATATTGCTTTATGTTGACAACTATCCATGAGATATACATGTTACAAGTTGAAAGCAATTGCTGAAACTTAATCATCCTTTGTGTTGCTTCAATGCCTTCTACTAAGAATTTATTGCTTATGAGTTAACTGTTATGCAAGTCTTATTAATGCTTGTCTTGAAAGTACTATTCATGAAAATTATTTGCTATATGATTCAATTGTTTACTCATTGTCTTTACCATTGCTTCGAATCGCTGCATTCATCTCATATGCTTTACAATAATGTTGATCAAGATTATGTTGGTAGCATGTCACTTAAGAAATTATCATTGTTATCGTTTACCTACTCGAGGGCGGGTAGGAACTAAGCTTGGGGATGCTTGATACGTCTCAAACGTATCTATAATTTCTTATGTTCCATGCTAGTTTTATGACAATAGCTACATGTTTTATACACATTATATGTCATTATTATAGATACGTTTGAGACGTATCAAGCATCCCCAAGCTTAGTTCCTACTCGCCCTCGAGTAGGTAAACGATAACAATGATAATTTCTTAAGTGACATGCTACCAACATAATCTTGATCAACATTATTGTAAAGCATATGAGATGAATGCAGCGATTCGAAGCAATGATGAAGACAATGAGTAAACAACTGAATCATATAGCAAAGACTTTTCATGAATAGTACTTTCAAGACAAGCATCAATAAGACTTGCATAACAGTTAACTCATAAGCAATAAATTCTTAGTAGAAAGCATTGAAGCAACACAAAGGATGATTAAGTTTTAGAAATTGCTTTCAACTTGTAACATGTATATCTCATGGATAGTTGTCAACATAAAGCAATATAACAAGTGCAATAGGTAAACATGTAAGAATCAATGCACACAGTTGACACAAGTGTTTGCTTCTAAGATGGAAGGAAGTAGGTAAACTGACTCAACAATAAAGTAAAAGAAAGGCCCTTCGCAGAGGGAAGCAGGGATTAAATCATGTGCTAGAGCTTTTTAAGTTTTGAAATCATGTAGAGAGCATAAAAGTAAAGTTTTGAGAGGTGTTTGTTGTTGTCAACGAATGGTAATGGGTACTCTAACTACCTTATCAACCAGACTTTCAAGAGCGGCTCCCATGAAGGACGTTGTCTCTACCAGCAAGGTAGATCATCCCTCTTCTCTTTTGTTTACACATGTACTTTAGTTTAGTTTTTTTTTTAGATGACACTCCTCCCAACCTTTGCTTTCTCAAGCCATGGCTAACCGAATCCTCGGGTGCCTTCCAACAATCACATACCATGAAGGAGTGTCTATTTGCAAAATTAAGTTGCTTACTGATGAATCAGAGCAAAACATGTGAAGAGAATTATTAATGCAAGTTAATTAATTGGGGCTGGGAACCATTGCCAGCTCTTTTGCAAAATTATTGGATAAGCGGATGAGCCACTAGTCCATTGTGAAAGTCTATCAAAAGTAAATGACAAGATCGAAAGATAAAACACCACATACTTCCTCATGAGCTATAAAACATTGACACAAATAAGAGATAATAGCTTTTGAATTGTTTAAAGGTAGCACATAAAGTATTTGCTTGGAATGGCAGAGAAATACCATGTGGTAGGTAGGTATGGTGGACACAAATGGCATAGTTTTTGGCTCAAGGATTTGGATGCACGAGAAGAATTCCTCTCAATACAAGGCTAGGCTAGCAAGGTTGTTTGAAGCAAACTCAAGTATAAAACGGTGCAGCAAGACTCACATATGAACATATTGTAAGCATTATAAGACTTTACATCGTCTTCCTTGTTGTTCAAACACCTCAACCAGAAAATATCTAGACTTTAGAGAACAATCATGCAAACCAAATTTTAACAAGCTCTTGTAGTTATTCATTAATAGGTGCAAACTACATGATGCAAGAGCTTAAACATGATCTATATGAGCACAACAATTGCGAAGTATCAAATTATTCAAGACATTATACCAATTACCCCATGCAGCATTTTCTGTTTCCAACCAAATAGCAATTAACGAAATGGTTTTCAACTCCGCCATGAACATTAAAGATAGAACTAAGAACACATGTGTTCATACGCAACAGCGGAGCGTGTCTCTCTCCCACACAAGCATGAATTTATTCAAACAAAACAAAAACAAACAGACGCTCCAAGTAAAGTACATAAGATGTGACCGAATAAAAATATAGTTTCAAGAGAAGAAACCTGATAAGTTGTCGATGAAGAAGGGGATGCCTTGGGCATCCCCAAGCTTAGACGCTTGAGTCTTCTTGAAATATGCAGGGATGAACCACGGGTGCATCCCCAAGCTTAGACTTTTCACTCTTCTTGATCATAGTATATCATCCTCCTCTCTTGACCCTTGAAAACTTCCTCCACACCAAACTCGAAACAAACTCATTAGAGGGTTAGTGCATAATCAAAAATTCACATGTTCGGAGATAACACAATCATTCTTAACACTTCGGACATTGCCCAAAGCTACTGGAAGTTAATGGAACAGAGGAATCCATCCAACATAGCAAAAGAGGCAATGCGAAATAAAAGGCAGAATCTGTCAAAACAGAACAGTCCGTAAAGACGAATTTTAAAGTGGCACCAGACTTGCTCATATGAAAAAGCTCAAATTGAATGAAAGTTGCGTACATATCTGAGGATCACGCACGTAAATTGGCAGATTTTTCTGAGTTACCTACAGAGAACCCTGCCCAAATTCGTGACGAGCGCAAATCTGTTTCTGCGCAGTAATCCAAATCTAGTATCAACCTTGCTATCAAAGACTTTACTTGGCACAACAATGCAATAAAATAAGATAAGGAGAGGTTGCTACAGTAGTAACAACTTCCAAGACACAAATATAAAAAAAAGTACTGTAGTAAAATAAACACATGGGTTATCTCTCAAGAAGTTCTTTCTTTATAGCCATTAAGATAGGCTCAGCAATTTTAATGATGCTCGCGCAAGAAATAAGAGTTGAAGCAAAAGGGAGCATCAAGAAGCAAATTCAAAACACATTTAAGTCTAACATGCTTCCTATGCATAGGAATCTTGTAAATAAACAAGTTCATGAAGAGCAAAGTAACAAGCATAGGAAGATAAAACCAGTGTAGCTTCAAGATTTTCAGCAAAAAGAGAGGTGTTTTAGTAACACGAAAATTTCTACAACCATATTTTCCTCTCTCATAATAACTTTCAGAGGCATCATGAACAAACTCAACAATATAAGTATCACATAAAGCATTCTTATTCACATGCATAAAAGTATCATTACTCTCCACATAAGCATAATCAATTTTATTAGTTGTAGTGGGAGCAATTTCAACAAAGTAGCTATCATTATTATTCTCATCAAGTGTAGGAGGCATATTGTAATCATAATTAAACTTATCCTCCATAGTAGGCGGCACCAAAAGACCACTATCATTATAATCATCATATATGGGAGGCATATCATAATCAACATAAACTTTCTCCTCAATACCCGGAGGGCTAAAGAGATCATTTTCATCAAAACCGACCTCCCCAAGCTTAAATTCTTCCATAGGATTAGCAACAATGGTGTTCAAAGCATTCATACTAATAACATTCCCATTAGCATGCATAAGTTCCATGGGTTTTTTAATTTTCTCTTCAAACACATCATGTCCTAATTCAAGATAAAGTTCATAAAGATCTCTCATTTTGTTGTTGTCTTCCATTAAGCCTTACTAGTGTAAACAAGAATCAAAAAGATGCAATTGCAGGATCTAAAAGAAATAGCTTCGAGCGCACACACAACGGCAACAGAAAAGTACTTAGTTACCTGGGACCGGAATATGAGTGCCTTTTACCTTTCCTCCCCGGCAACGGCGCCAGAAAAGTGCTTGATGTCTACGGGTGCTTCTATTCTTGTAGACAGTGTTGGGCCTCCAAGAGCAGAGGTTTGTAGAACAGCAACAAGTTTCCCTTAAGTGGATCACCCAAGGTTTATCGAACTCGGGGAGGAAGAGGTCAAAGATATCCCTCTCAAGCAACCCCTGCAATCACGATACAAGAAGTCTCTTGTGTCCCCAACACACCTAATACACTTGTCGGATGTATAGGTGCACTAGTTCGGCGAAGAGATAGTGAAATACAAGTGGTATGAATGAATATGAGCAAGTAGTAACGGCGCCGGAAAAGTGCTTGCCGGCGTGCGATTGATGGTAGTAATATTGCAGGAAGTAAAGATGCAGTAAAACAGTAAACAAGCGGTGTTTGCAGTATTGGAAACAAGGCCTAGGGATCATACTTTCACTAGTGGACACTCTCAACATTGATCACATAACAGAATAAATAGATATATGCTATACTCTACACTCTCTTGTTGGATGATGAACACCACTAATTGTGTAGGATTACACGGACCCTCAATGCCGGAGTTAACAAGCTCCACAATATTCGATATTCATGTTTAAATAACCTTAGAGTGCATGATAGATCAACACAACTACACCAAGTACTAACATAGCATGCACACTCGTCACCATCACACTATGAAGGAGGCATAGATCACATCAATACTATCATAGCAATAATTAACTTCATAATCTACAAGAGATTACAATCATAACCTACGCCAAGTACTACACGATGCACACACTTGTCACCATTACACCGTGCGGGAGGAATAGAGTACTTTAATAACATCACTAGAGTAGCACATAGATGAATAGTGATACAAAACACATTGCAATCATAAAGGGATATAAATAAGCACTTCACTATGCTATTCATAACAGGTGAATAAGTATTCTGTGAAATATAGCCTAAGAGACCCACACGGTGCACACACTTTCACCTTTACACACGTGGGACAAGGAGTCTCCGGAGATCACATAAGTAAAATCCACTTGACTAGCATAATGACATCTAGATTACAAGCATCATCATATGAATCTCAATCATGTAAGGCAGCTCATGAGATTATTGTATTGAAGTACATAGGGAGAGAGATGAACCACATAGCTACCGGTACAGCCCTTAGCCTCGATGGAGAACTACTCCCTCCTCATGGGAGACAACAGCGTTGATGAAGATGGCGGTGGTGTCGATGGAGGAGCCTTCCGGGGGCACTTCCCCGTCCCGGCGGCGTGCCGGAACAGAGACTCCTGTCCCCCAGATCTTGGCTTCGCGATGGCGGCGGCTCTGGAAGGTTTCTCGTACCGTGGCTTTTCCATATCGAGGTTTTAGGCCGAGGAGGCTTAAATAGGCGAAGAGGCGGAGTCGGAAGGCTGACGGGGCCACCACACAGTAGGGCGGCGCGGCCAGGGCCTGGGCCGTGCCGGCATGGCGTGTGGCCCCCCGTGGCTCCCCTCTGGCGGCTCTCGGGTGTTCTGGAAGCTTCGTGGAAAAATAGGATGCTGGGCATTGGTTTCGTCCGATTCCGAGAATATTTCCTTACTAGGATTTCTGAAACCAAAAATAGCAGAAAACAGGAACTGGCCCTTCGGCATCTCGTCAATAGGTTAGATCCGGAAAATGCATAATAATGACATATAATGTGTATAAAACATGTAGGTATTGTCATAAAACTAGCATGGAACATAAGAAATTATAGATACGTTTGAGACGTATCAGTTACTACTGCTCATATTCATTGATACCACTTGTATTTCACTATCTCTTCGCCGAACTAGTGCACCTATACATCTGACAAGTGTATTTGGTGTGTTGGGGACACAAGAGACTTCTTGTATCGTGATTGCAGGGTTGCTTGAGAGGGATATCTTTGACCTCTTCCTCCCCGAGTTCGATAAACCTTGGGTGATCCACTTAAGGGAAATTTGCTGCTGTTCTACAAACCTCTGCTCTTGGAGGCCCAACACTGTCTACAAGAATAGAAGCACCCGTAGACATCAGGGCCACGAGGCGACGACACGCTAGGGCGGCGCGGCCTGGGCCCTGGCCGCGCGGCCCTGTTGTGTGGGTCCCTCGTGTGGCCCCCTGACCTGCCCTTCCGCCTACTTAAAGCCTTCGTCACGAAACCCCCAGTACCGAGAGCCACGATACGGAAAACCTTCCAGAGACGCCGCCGCCGCCAATCCCATCTCTGGGGATTCAGGAGATCGCCTCCGGCACCCTGCCGGAGAGGGGAATCATCTCCCGGAGGTCTCTTCATCGCCATGATCGCCTCCGGATCGATGTGTGAGTAGTTCACCCTTGGACTATGGGTCCATAGCAGTAGCTAGATGGTCGTCTTCTCCTAATTGTGCTATAATGTTCGATCTTGTGAGCTGCCTATCATGATCAAGATCGTCTATTTGTAATGCTACATGTTGTGTTTGTTGGGATCCGATGAATATTGAATACTATGTCGAGTTGATTATCAATCTATCATATATGAGTTGTTTATGTTCTTGCATGCTCTCCGTTGCTAGTAGAGGCTCTGGCCAAGTTGATACTTGTAACTCCAAGAGGGAGTATTTATGCTCGATAGTGGGTTCATGCCTCCATTAAATGCTGGGACGGTGACGTAAAGTTCTAAGGTTGTGGATGTCTTTGTTGCCACTAGGGATAAAACATCGATGCTTTGTCTAAGGATATTTGTGTTGATTACATTACGCACCATACTTAATGCAATTGTCTGTTGCTTGCAACTTAATACCGGAAGGGGTTTGGATGATAACCTGAAAGTGGACTTTTTAGGCATAGATGCATGCTGGATGGCGGTCTATGTACTTTATCGTAATGCCCTGATTAAATCTCATAGTACTCATCATGATTTATGTATGTGCATTGTTATGCCTTCTTTATTTGTCAATTGCCCAACTGTAATTTGTTCACCCAACATGCTAATTATCTTATGGGAGAGACACCGCTAGTGAACTATGGACCCCGGTCCTATTCTTTACATCTGAAATACAATCTACTGCAATTGTTCTTTACTGTTCTTCGCAAACAATCATCATCTTCCACACTATACATCTAATCCTTTGTTCACAGCAAGCCGGTGAGATTGACAACCTCACTGTTACGTTGGGGCAAAGTACTTTGGTTGTGTTGTGCAGGTTCCACGTTGGCGCCGAAATCCCTGGTGTTGCGCCGCACTACACTTCGCCGCCATCAACCTGCAACGTGCTTCTTGGCTCCTCCTGGTTCGATAAACCTTGGTTTCTTTCTGAGGGAAAACTTGCTACTGTCTGCATCACACCTTCCTCTTCGGGTTCCCAACGGACGTGTGTTAATTGCACGCAACAAGCTCTTTTTCTGGCGCCGTTGCCGGGGAGATCAAGACACGCTGCAAGGGGAGTCTCCACTTCCAATCTCTTTACTTTGTTTTTGTCTTGCTTTATTTTATTTACTACTTTGTTTGCTGCACTAAAATAAAACACACAAAAAATTAGTTGCTAGCTTTACTTTATTTACTGTCTTGTTCTCTATATCAAAAACACAAAAAAATTAGTTACTTGCATTTACTTTATTTACCTTTTGTTTATTTCATCATGTTTCCTCCTAAGTTCACTCTGAAAAAAATACCGGTAGGACAAGGGTCTATCATTGGAAGAGATAATATAGAAGAATTTTTCACCCATGTTAGTATGGATGAAGATTTTGAAGATATACCATTATTAAAATTTGCTCCTACTTATGAAAGCGCTTCTTCCTGTTTAGTACACATGTTGGAAACTAGATTTGTTAATCTTAATCCCATAATACAACATATGTTTCTTACACTTTCTGATATGGAGAGGGGAGAAAAGAGAAATTTTGTTTTAAAAGTCCTTGTTAGAGAATTTGAAGATGTAGTTAAAGAAGCTAGAAAAGTTTTTATCAAGCATAAGAGGCTTGGTTTGTTCCCTTATTTTAAAAGAACACTTGAAAAGATGGATATAGATAGAATAAGGTACACTAGTAATGTTAATGATGGTAAGGAAATTAAAGCACCGATACCTAGCAAGCTCCTAGGAATGCATGAAGCTCTAGAAAATAATTATGATTGGCTTGTTCCTGAAAATTTGTTTGATGAGAATAGTAAGCCTAAAAACGTACAAAGAGGAGTTACTTATATAGACCAGATACAATGCATTGTGGAGGAAACTTCCAACACCCCTGGTAAGGATATTGATGCTTCGTCTCTTGATAACACTTGATTCACACTTTCTGTGCCTAGCTGAAAGGCGTTAAAGAAAAGCGCTTATGGGAGACAACCCACGTTTTTACTACAGTACTTTGTTTTATATTTGAGTCTTGGAAGTTGTTACTACTGTAGCAAACTCTCCTTATCTTTATTTTATTGCATTGTTGTGCCAAGTAAAGTCTTTGATAGTAAAGTCAATACTAGATTTGGATTACTCGCGCAGAAACAGATTTCTTGCTGTCACGAATCTGGGCAGAATTCTCTGTAGGTAACTCAGAAAAATCTGCAAATTTACGTGCGTGATCCTCAGATATGTACGCAACTTTCATTCGATTTGAGAATTTTCATCTGAGCAATTTAAGTGCCTCTGTAAAATTTGTCTTTACGGACTGTTCTGTTTTGACAGATTCTGCCTTTTATTTCGCATTGCCTGTTTTGCTATGCTTGATGGATTTCTTTGTTCCATTAACTTTCAGTAGCTTTGTGCAATGTCCAGAAGTGTTAAGAATGATTATGTCACCTCTGAATATATGAATTTTCAATTATGCACTAACCCTCTAATGAGTTTGTTTCGAGTTTGGTGTGGAGGAAGTTTTCAAGGGTCAAGAGAGGAGGATGATACAATATGATCAAGAAGAGTGAAAAGTCAAAGCTTGGGGATGCCGCCGTGGTTCATCCCTGCATATTTTAAGAAGACTCAAGCGTCTAAGCTTGGGGATGCCCAAGGCATCCCTTCTTCATCGACAACTTATCAGGTCACCTCTAGTGAAACTATATTTTTATTCCGTCACATCTTATGTGCTTTACTTGGAGCGTCTGTTTGTTTTTGTTTTTTGTTTGAATAAAATCGGATCCTAGCATTGTTTATGTGGGAGAGAGACACGCTCCGCTGTTTTGTATGAACACATGTGTTCTTAGCTTTATCTTTAATGTTCATTGCGAAAGTTGAACTACTTCATTCATTGTTATATGGTTGGAAACGGAAAATGCCGCATGTGGTAAATGGTATAATGTCTTGAATAATATGATACTTGGCAATTGTTGTGCTCATATAGATCATGTTTAAGCTCTTGCATCATGTACCTTGCACCTATTAATGAAGAACTACATAGAGCTTGTTAAAATTTGGTTTGCATGATTGGTCTCTCTAAGTCTAGATATTTTCTGGTTGAGGTGTTTGAACAACAAGGAGACAATGTAAAGTCTTATAATAGTTACAATATGTTCATATGTGAGCTTTGCTGCACCATTTCATACTTGATTTTGCTTCAAACAACCTTGCTAGCCTAGCCTTGTATTGAGAGGGATTCTTCTCGTGCATCCAAATCCTTGAGCCAAATACTATGCCATTTGTGTCCACCATACCTACTTACCACATGGTATTTCTCCGCCATTCCAAAGTACATTACTTGAGTGCTACCTTCAAAACTTCCATTCTTTACCTTTACAATATATAGCTCATGGGACAAATAGCCTTAAAAACTATTGTGGTGAAGAATATGTACTTATGTGTCTTATTTCTTAATAAGTTGCTTGTTGAGCGGTAACCATGTTTCTGGGGACGCCATCAACTTTTACCTTTGTTGAATATCATGTGAGTTGCTATGCATGTTCGTCTTGTCTAAAGTAAGGGCGATTTTCATGATCAAATGGTTTGAGTATGCATATTGTTAGAGAAGAACATTGGGCCGCTAACTAAAGCCATGAATCATGGTGGAAGTTTCAGTTTGGACAATAATTAATCCTCAATCTCTTATGAGAAAATTATCTGTTGTTGAATGCTTAAGCATTAAAAGAGGAGTCCATTATCTGTTGTCTATGTTGTCCCGGTATGGGTGTCTAAGTTGAGAATGATCAAAAGCGAGAAATCCAATGCGAACCTTCTCCTTAGACCCTTGTACAGGCGGCATAGAGGTACCCCTTTGTGACACTTGGTTGAAACATATGTCATGCAATGATAATCCGTGTTAATCCAAGCTAATTAGGACAAGGTGCGAGCACTATTAGTATACTATGCATGAGGCTTGCAACTTATAGGATGTCTTATACATAACTCATATGATTTATTACTACCGTTGACAAAATTGTTTCTTGTTTTCAAAATGCAAAGCTCTAGCACAAAAATAGTAATCCATGCTTCCCTCTGCGAAGGGCCATTCTTCTACTTTATTGTTAAGTCAGTTTACCTACTTCCTTCTATCTTAGAAGCAAACACTTGTATCAACTGTGTGCATTGATTCTTACATGTTTACCTATTGCACTTGTTATATTACTTTGTGTTGACAATTATCCATGAGATAAATATGTTGAAGTTGAAAGCAATCGCTGAAACTTATATCTTCCTTTGTGTTGCTTCAATGCCTTTACTTTGAACTTATTGCTTATGAGTTAACTGTTATGCAAGTCTTATTGATGCTTGTCTTGAAAATACTATTCATGAAAAGTCTTTGCTATATGATTCATTTGTTTACTCATTATCTTCATCATTGCTTCGAATCGCTGCATTCATCTCATGTGCTTTACAATAGTATTGATCGAGATTATGATAGCATGTCACTTCAGAAATTATCCTTGTTATCGTTTACCTACTCGAGGGCGAGTAGGAACTAAGCTTGGGGATGCTTGATACGTCTCAAACGTATCTATAATTTCTTATGTTCCATGCTACTTTATTGATGATACTCACATGTTTTATACACATTATATGTCATTATTATGCATTTTCCGGCACTAACCTATTGACGAGATGCCAAAGAGCCAGTTGTTGTTTTCTGCTGTTTTTGGTTTCAGAAATCCTAGTAAGGAAATATTCTCGGAATTGGACGAAATCAACGCCCAGGGTCCTATTTTTCCACGAAGCTTCCAGAAAACCGGAGGAGATAAGAAGTGGGGCCACGAGGCGACGACACGCCAGGGCGGCGCGGCCTGGGCCCTGGCCGTGCGGCCCTGTTGTGTGGGTCCCTCGTGTGGCCCCCTGACGTGCCCTTCCGCCTACTTAAAGCCTTCGCCGCGAAACCCCCAGTACCAAGAGCCACGATACGGAAAACCTTCCAGAGACGCCGCCGCCGCCAATCCCACCTCGGGGGATTCAGGAGATCGCCTCCGGCACCCTGCCGGAGAGGGGAATCATCTCCCGGAGGTCTCTTCATCGCCATGATCGCCTCTGGATCGATGTGTGAGTAGTTCACTGTAACATCCCAAAAATTTCAAAACAAAACAAATGAATTTCCCTAGTTCCAAATTTTGGAACTAACAAAAAACTTTTATTAAATTAAGTGTGATACATAGTGATCTTGCTTAATTCTTGTGCTATTGCTATGATTGCTTGTTATTAGTTTTTGAAGTAATCTTAAACCCTAAACCTCACCCCTCTTTTCATCACCCAAGTTAAAATAAAATAAAAGGAAATTAAATAAGAAAAAGGCATATGTGCCTATGGCTATAATTATAAATCTTTACCCTAGACCTTTCCACTTTGTTTAGAGGTTTGGAAAACCTTCACACACCTTACCTAGTACTTGTCAAACCTAATTCAAGTTGTTTCTAAAGAAAATAAAAAGAATCTAAAAATGCCATAAAGGCATATGTGAGTAAAATAGCAAATTTGGGGAACCTTGACCCTAAGACCTAGGATGAATGGTTGTATCACTTCTATATACCATGTCATCACTCAACCACACCATTTGGGTCAAGCCAAGTCAAATTCAAACTCAAATGCAACATATGCATAGAGGCATATGTGGCACATAGCCATTTTACCAAATTTTACCCTATGACTCTAAACCTTGACCAAATGATGTGAAACCATCTCTCAACCTAATATAACACTAAATTGACCCTAACCCATGTCCAAGTAAAGCAAGATCAACCATTTACAAGTTTAGTAAAATTTGACACCTCATCCCTTATGTATTAAGGCCAAATTTGCAAATCTTTGAACAAGACCTTTTGAAAAGGTTTCAATGATCTTAAAATGTTTCTAAACTAATAAGAACCACATTAGAGTCAAGAAATATCAAATCAAATGAAGAGAATTTAAATAGGGAGAAAATCCCCAAAATTCACTCACATACACTTAGCCAAATTTGCAAATCTTCACCAAAGGCCACCTTTGCTTGATCTCTTGTTTGTAAGACTCTTATACATGATAAACACACACAATTGCATCAAAGAAATCAAAATCAAATCAAAGCAAAATTCAAAACTTACATACATGTGATAATGGTCATATGTCACATTTATAATTTCTTCCCCTCTTTACCCCTCTGGCTTTGACTTTTCTTCAACCAAACTTGGTCAACTATTGCCATGTCATCCAAGACCATATGAAGGTGAACAATTCTCATGTTGACCATTAGTGCTGATGTTGACCAGGTTGACCGGTAGAGATTTGACAAGTGGAGACTTTGAAATTATGGGAAGATCATACCAAATTTGAAATCTTGCACATCTCCACCAAAATGACCACCACCACCACCTTTCTTTCTCTTTAATTATATAAGAGAGCTCCACCAAAAAGAATTGCAAATTTCCAATAAAAATTTCATGCAGCCATTGTGTCGAACACCTTGCCGACACAAATCTGGAAATGCCCTACACCCTAATATCCTCTGGATTTTTGCCTAAACTACTTTTATTTCTGGATGATCATTGCTCCCCTATCACCCCTACACCAAGCCCAGTACTTGCATCGGGTGTTTAAAGTGGAGAAATGCCAAAACTTTGCTCATGCCGTGAGCATGCACACACACACGCAACCCTCCTCTCTGGCACTCCTCTCTAATGCTGATCATGTCCTGGAGTACGCCTGGTACCTGCTGATCATCACGTAGCACGGCCTGAGCTCGCCGAGCCACGGCATTGGCCGGAACACGCGTGCCCAAACACGCCCAGAACGTGCCGGCGCACGCGGTGAGCGCGCCCGGCACGCCGCTCGGGACCCGCTAGAACACCTCGTCGCCCGTTTAGCCCCGTCCTTCCCTAGCTCTCTCCTCTCGCACGCGCACGCCCCCTGCACCCGGCTACCTCCTAGACATCCTCGATAGCTCGCGGAAGCACTGACACCGTCGCAATGATCCGAGACCTGCCGCGCCCGTACCGCGAGCACTCGAACGATGCCAGCCTGCCATCGTCCTCCCCTCGCTGCCCCTTCACGCGCATCGTCCTCGCCATGATCGCAGCTACCTAGTGCACCCCCTAGCTTTCCCCTTCGCGCCCTGGAGCGCCCTCTCCATCGATGACCTCTCACAGCACCCGCCGGTCACCACCTCACCTATAAATAGAGGCCGTCCCTGGACAAGTTCTTCACACCAATCGCTTCACCTCCCTCCTCTGAGCATCCTCGACCACCTCCCCCTTCCCAATTTGGCCGGAGTAGCGCCAATTGCATCGTCGATCACCGACACCATAGCTCCTCACCGCCGTTGATCCCGACCACCTCCGCTCCTCCCACGGCTACCAGGCGGTTCCTCGTCATCGACAACATCGTCTAGCACCTGCGCCGCCCCTCGCCGGAGCTTCCTCACGCCGCCGACCCCCTACCGCCGCCGCTCCAGCGAGGTCTTCTCCCCGACGGAGACGACGCCTCCCCACCGCCCGATCTACTTCTAATCGCACGGCCGATATTTCCAGGTACCGCTTCGGCTAGTTTAAGTCGCTGACGCGTGGGACCATTTGTCAGCAGGCCCGTGTCGTTGGTTGGGCCAGTCTCTCTATTTCAAACCGTTGCGGCCCATTATTTTTCCCGCCTAAGCCCATCCAGCTTAATTCAAATTAATTCGTTTAAGCAAATTTCAATATCGATGCGGTGCTATAAATTGAATAGTTTTAAATCTACAAATCCAAATCTGGTGATTCAAAATGCTATAGAAAGCTTATGAAATTTTCTAACCAACCTCACTGGTCTCAACCCCATACCTTGTGCAGTTTTTGAATAGAAAAAATAACAAAACAGATACTTTTCAGTATTCAAATAAGTCTTAAAAATCAACCATTTTGAATTTCGAAGTAAATCCAATTGCAATAATTCACATTTAACAAACCCTAATTTTACTATGTAAAAATATGATATGGGTTCTGTACATGATCATGGGCTAGAAGCAGAATATTGGCTATGTAGTCAATACTAGCCCATTTAAACTATTTCAAATTTTAGGAATTTAAATCTATGAGGTGTAGCACCTCATTTAAATCATTCTCACAAGTGATATGAATTAATGTGTTTACCTTTAAATGCTTAGGCTCATACTTGCTCACTTGTAGAATTTAAATCAACATAGTATTTAAAATTGCACTAGTGATTTAAATAACATGAGATGATGAATCTCATTTAAATCACTTTCTTAAATGATAAGTATGAAGAGGTTGACTTTGGTCAACCTAGGTCATATATTATTCATAAGAGAGATTAAATCTTAAGAAGATTCAATGAGAGGAAATTATTTCTCCAAAGAACTAAATAGAAACCCTAATTCCAATTTCAATGAGAGGAAATTATTTTCCTAATATTAAACAAAGAAACCCTAGCCTAATTTGTGAATAAATGTTAAGTAGTGATGCTAGATCATTTGGGTGAGCCAATAAGGCTAATTAAGACTACTTAAGTATTGTTTGGTGATTGTATCCTCGTATTCGTTTTTAGACGCTAGTACCGGAGACTATCAAGAGGAGGAGGTATTCTACCAAGAGGAAGAGCAAGAGAACTATCACATCCCCAATCAAGGCAAGCTAGACTAATGCAAGCTATTTTTGGTTGCAAGCTAACACTCTTGCAAGGTTCCCTTGTGCAAAGCTCTACAAGAGCAAGGCACCATTATTTTTATTTTATGCATAATGCTCCTATCCCAAGTTTTTACTTTACAAGCTTTACTAAATTTTGTTTATCAAACTATCTTTTTGATTCCTGACTCACTTAGTCTAGTTACGGAGTAGTGCAAGAGTATCAAACTTAGCCTAGAGCAATCCAAGATAATTAGCATCCCTCATAAGTAGTTGCTAGTGCTAAACTCAAATTGACTACTAGAGATGGGAACTTGTGAAAACCAAGGACTTTGAAAACCTTGGAATGATGAGTATTTCTATTGGAAGATTCTTGAAGGTGAATATGACTGGTGAATGACTTGGTAAATTTTACGAAAACTGATGGTTGGGTTCGGATGCGATACCATTCCAATTTGAAAGTACCCCCACAATACCCAACATGGGTAAGGGCTTAACTAGAAATTTATGTGCTTTAGTATGGGTTCCCTCTGAACAAGCGTCATCGGGGTTAGGCTGGAGGCTGCCTCTACAACAAAAGAACTGATGAGAAATGACGTGAAATGAGGTGAATGTCCGGCCCAAGCCCTGTGCAGTTCCCAGGTTGACCGCGTGTTTTCACTGGGAGGCCAAGCTCATGGGGAGAGGTGCCTATACTAGGGTATGTAAATGAAAGGTTAGGATTGGTAGTTCGCGTCATCGCGTACGATAAATCGAGGCCGATTACCCTCGACGAACTATTGCAATTGTTGTGGCACAAGTGTACAACCTCTGCGGAGTTAAACCTATTCGAATAGCCGCGTCCTCGGTTATGGACGAGCTTGGAAAGGCCATACTTGTTCCGTCATCAGAACTTTTTCTAAAAATATGAACGGTGACTTGTGACTTGAATTGAAAGGTGACTTTGACTTTGAATCACAACTGAGTTGTGGGAATGACACTAATGTTCCCACTTGAGTTAGTTAAGCAAATGAAGAGTTTTGAGTATTAAAGTCTTGATGAAATAAAACTGGCTTTATGCAAATGAAACTAGAGCTTAGAACCCCCTTACTATAGTTGATGGTGTTTTACATTAGTATTAGTTTGCGAGTACTTTAAAAGTACTCATGGCTGTGTCCCTGGCTATTCAAATGGCCAGACTATGAAGAGGAGTACCAGAACCCGGAAGAAGGACAGCAGGACGTCTACGACAACTAGGATCACTCCTGACGTCAACAGTTGCATGTGGACTAAATGGACTACGACTACGCTATTTCGCTTCCGCTAGGTGTTATGTAATGAATAAATAGAACTTCTATTATTGTAATGAGACTGGATCATGTGATCCTTTATTTGTAAGACGACTATGTGTTGTAATGAATGATGTGTTGTGATATCAATCTATTATGTCTCGCAAAAACAATATTCCCGGGATTGCGAGGAATGGCATAATAGGCATCCGGACTTAAAAATCCGGGTGTTGACAAGTTGGTATCGAGCCATTGTTTGACCTTAGGAGACCCTAGTTAGAATGGACGTCCGAAAAACTTAGTTTCAAAACAAAGAAAGTGAATATTTCTGAAAACTTATTCTCACCCTTATCTTAAGATCTGTTCAAAAGAATAAATCCATGCTCTACTTTTCTTTGTAATTGTACATAAAATTTTGCACACTTGATCAATTCATTAACTTACTCATCCTCATTGCTCACAGATGGAGTACCAATGGGAGTTCTATCAGCTTGGTCGCGGAGGAGACCTAACGTTCGAAAAAGATTTGAAGCAACTAGTGGAATATCTGGGACACCCGTATCCCGAGTTCTTCGGAATACCCCTCAACAACCACTCCGGAGAACCACCTCGGTGGGAAGTTTCTACTGATCTAAGAAGAAAGCTTGGAGCCCCGGTATGGGAAACCATCTGGTTTTCTGTAATGGGGAACACTTGGAAGGAAGGACTAGTCAGAGCTATGCAAGAAGCAATTTTCCGTCTGTGCGGACAAAATGAAAACAAGATCAAGAACACTTGCTTCCTCTACTACCCAAGACATGACCCCATGGGAAGACCGATGACCATGCCACCACACCCGGAGATGAACCCCTATGTAGCACACCAGGACTTCAGGAGGTACAAAACCCGCAGGGATTTGGACAACGCCCTCGCCTCTCGCCAAACACATTACCCGTGAAGACAAAAAATTCCACCCTGAAGAGTAGTATCACCCCAGCACTTAAGTAGGTGTGAGTTGTATCAGGATCCCCTTGTATCATAGAGCGAATGAATGGTTCTTCAAACCAACGGTGTGTTAGCTTTGTAATATGTGATGTTTGGTATGAATGAAAAAGTGTTGTTGGTTTTACCCCCGCAACACTACTCAAATTTTCAAGTTATGAACTTTTTAAACTTTAACAAAACAAACCATAGAAATTTCCCTCTTATCTTATCATCTACCTCAATGTTCAGATGGCCCCACCAACCCGCAACACCACCCAAGATGCCATGATGCAACTGCTGCAGACGATGATGGCAGACCGAGAAGCCGAAAGAGCTGAACGCCAAGCAAACCTTGCTGCACTGCAACAGATAGCTCAGAACAATCAAGGCCACGGAAACAATGATCACCCTGGATCAAAGCCGAAGAACTTTCAGCACACCAACCCTCCGATATTCAACAAGACTCGAAGAGCCCCTTGATGCCGATGACCGGCTCCGGACCATGGAGAACAACCTCGAAGTTGCGGGAGTTGAAGCCGCAGAAAAGTACTCGTTTGCCACCCACTACCCGTCGGGACCTGCCGCGAGCCTGGTGGACGAGTGCCCGTGCAATGAATGCGGGACAGATGATGACCTGGGAAGACTTCAAGCTGAAGTTCAGCAAGTATCACGTGCCCCAAGGACTGATCAAGAAGATGAGAGACGAGTTCCGTGAACTCAAACAAGGAAGGATGTCCGTGGTGGAATACCGCGACAGGTTTCTCACTCTGTCGAGGTACGCCCCGGATGAGACCGACACCAACGAGAAGAGGAAGGAAAGATTTCTGAACGGACTGCATGACGAGATGCAAACTGTGTTAGTGAACATTCCGTTCGCTGACTTGGAAGCCCTCGTAGACTCAGCCATACAGATGGAAGGAAAACTGCATCAGGCCAACGAGAACCGCAAGCGCAGAATGATGAACCAGAATGGACCCCACCATACCCAGAAGTACCGCAACAACTCCTCTGGAGGATTCACCCCAAGACACAACAAGCCCCCTGCCCAGAATAATCGCCCCAACTACACCAACAACAACGGAGGACCCCCGAAGCCCGGAGGCAACAACAACAACAACAACAACAACCACCACAACCACCCCAACAACAGCAACAACAATGGAAACAACAACAACACCAATACTGCCCCAAGGACTGGAAGCAATGCTACCCCCGTCATTCCCAAAGACAAGTCAACTGTGAACTGCTATGAATGTGGAGTTGTGGGTCACTTCTCCAATGAGTGCCCCAAGAAGCTTGCCAGGATTGCCGCCAATACCGCAGCACCTGCTCAGCAACAGCGTCGCTTCGCAGGTAGAAGGAACCAAAACAACAACAACGGCCGTCTCTACCACATGACTGCCACTGAAGCTCAGGAAGCACCCCAGACCATGCCAAGTATGTCTTCCTGTTAAATAAAATGCTCAATCTCTCTTAGGAACCTAACTTTTCTTAAAATCTCGGGACGAGATTTTTTTAAGGGGGAAGGGTTTGTAACATCCCAAAAATTTCAAAACAAAACAAATGAATTTCCCTAGTTCCAAATTTTGGAACTAACAAAAAACTTTTATTAAATTAAGTGTGATACATAGTGATCTTGCTTAATTCTTGTGCTATTGCTATGATTGCTTGTTATTAGTTTTTGAAGTAATCTTAAACCCTAAACCTCACCCCTCTTTTCATCACCCAAGTTAAAATAAAATAAAAGGAAATTAAATAAGAAAAGGCATATGTGCCTATGGCTATAATTATAAATCTTTACCCTAGACCTTTCCACTTTGTTTAGAGGTTTGGAAAACCTTCACACACCTTACCTAGTACTTGTCAAACCTAATTCAAGTTGTTTCTAAAGAAAATAAAAAGAATCTAAAAATGCCATAAAGGCATATGTGAGTAAAATAGCAAATTTGGGGGACCTTGACCCTAAGACCTAGGATGAATGGTTGTATCACTTCTATATACCATGTCATCACTCAACCACACCATTTGGGTCAAGCCAAGTCAAATTCAAACTCAAATGCAACATATGCATAGAGGCATATGTGGCACATAGCCATTTTACCAAATTTTACCCTATGACTCTAAACCTTGACCAAATGATGTGAAACCATCCCTCAACCTAATATAACACTAAATTGACCCTAACCCATGTCCAAGTAAAGCAAGATCAACCATTTACAAGTTTAGTAAAATTTGACACCTCATCCCTTATGTATTAAGGCCAAATTTGCAAATCTTTGAACAAGACCTTTTGAAAAGGTTTCAATGATCTTAAAATGTTTCTAAACTAATAAGAACCACATTAGAGTCAAGAAATATCAAATCAAATGAAGAGAATTTAAATAGGGAGAAAATCCCCAAAATTCACTCACATACACTTAGCCAAATTTGCAAATCTTCACCAAAGGCCACCTTTGCTTGATCTCTTGTTTGTAAGACTCTTATAAATGATAAACACACACAATTGCATCAAAGAAATCAAAATCAAATCAAAGCAAAATTCAAAACTTACATACATGTGATAATGGTCATATGTCACATTTATAATTTCTTCCCCTCTTTACCCCTCTGGCTTTGACTTTTCTTCAACCAAACTTGGTCAACTATTGCCATGTCATCCAAGACCATATGAAGGTGAACAATTCTCATGTTGACCATTAGTGCTGATGTTGACCAGGTTGACCAGTAGAGATTTGACAAGTGGAGACTTTGAAATTATGGGAAGATCATACCAAATTTGAAATCTTGCACATCTCCACCAAAATGACCACCACCACCACCTTTCTTTCTCTTTAATTATATAAGAGAGCTCCACCAAAAAGAATTGCAAATTTCCAATAAAAATTTCATGCGGCCATTGTGTCGAACACCTTGCCGACACAAATCTGGAAATGCCCTACACCCTAATATCCTCTGGATTTTTGCCTAAACTACTTTTATTTCTGGATGATCATTGCTCCCCTATCACCCCTACACCAAGCCCAGTACTTGCATCGGGTGTTTAAAGTGGAGAAATGCCAAAACTTTGCTCATGCCGTGAGCATGCACACACACACGCAACCCTCCTCTCTGGCACTCCTCTCTAATGCTGATCATGTCCTGGAGTACGCCTGGTACCTGCTGATCATCACGTAGCACGGCCTGAGCTCGCCGAGCCACGGCATTGGCCGGAACACGCGTGCCCAAACACGCCCAGAACGTGCCAGCGCACGCGGTGAGCGCGCCCAGACGCCGCTCTGGACCCGCTAGAACACCTCGTCGCCCGTTTAGCCCCGTCCTTCCCTAGCTCTCTCCTCTCGCACGCGCACGGCCCCCTGCACCAGCTACCTCCTAGACATCCTCGATAGCTCGCGGAAGCACTGACACCGTCGCAATGATCCGAGACCTGCCGCGCCCGTACCGCGAGCACTCGAACGACGCCAGCCTGCCATCGTCCTCCCCTCGCTGCCCCTTCACGCGCATCGTCCTCGCCATGATCGCAGCTACCTAGTGCACCCCCTAGCTTGCCCCTTCGCGCCCTGGAGCGCCCTCGCCGTCGATGACCTCTCACAGCACCCGCCGGTCACCACCTCACCTATAAATAGAGGCCGTCCCTGGACAAGTTCTTCACACCAATCGCTTCACCTCCCTCCTCTGAGCATCCTCGACCACCTCCCCCTTCCCAATTTGGCCGGAGTAGCGCCAATTGCATCATCGATCACCGCCACCGTAGCTCCTCACCGCCGTTGATCCCGACCACCTCCGCTCCTCCCACGGCTACCAGGCGGTTCCTCGTCATCGACAACATCGTCTAGCACCTGCGCCGCCCCTCGCCGGAGCTTCCTCACGCCGCCGACCCCCTACCGCCGCCGCTCCAGCGAGGTCTTCTCCCGACGGAGACGACGCCTCCCCACCGCCCGATCTACTTCTAATCGCACGGCCGATATTTCCAGGTACCGCTTCGGCTAGTTTAAGTCGCTGACGCGTGGGACCATTTGTCAGCAGGCCCGTGTCGTTGGTTGGGCCAGTATCTCTATTTCAAACCGTTGCGGCCCATTATTTTTCCCGCCTAAGCCCATCCAGCTTAATTCAAATTAATTCGTTTAAGCAAATTTCAATAGTGATGCAGTGCTATAAATTGAATAGTTTTAAATCTACAAATCCAAATCTGGTGATTCAAAATGCTATAGAAAGCTTATGAAATTTTCTAACCAACCTCACTGGTCTCAACCCCATACCTTGTGTACTTTTTGAATAGCAAAAATAACAAAACAGATACTTTTCAGTATTCAAATAAATCTTAAAAATCAACCATTTTGAATTTCGAAGTAAATCCAATTGCAATAATTCACATTTAACAAACCCTAATTTTACTATGTAAAAATATGATATGGTTTCTGTACATGATCATGGGCTAGAAGCAGAATATTGGCTATGTAGTCAATACTAGCCCATTTAAACTATTTCAAATTTTAGGAATTTAAATCTATGAGGTGTAGCACCTCATTTAAATCAATCTCACAAGTGATATGAATTAATGTGTTTACCTTTAAATGCTTAGGCTCATACTTGCTCACTTGTAGAATTTAAATCAACATAGTATTTAAAATTGCACTAGTGATTTAAATAACATGAGATGATGAATCTCATTTAAATCACTTTCTTAAATGATAAGTATGAAGAGGTTGACTTTGGTCAACCTAGGTCATATATTATTCATAAGAGAGATTAAATCTTAAGAAGATTCAATGAGAGGAAATTATTTCTCCAAAGAACTAAATAGAAACCCTAATTCCAATTTCAATGAGAGGAAATTATTTTCCTAATATTAAACAAAGAAACCCTAGCCTAATTTGTGAATAAATGTTAAGTAGTGATGCTAGATCATTTGGGTGAGCCAATAAGGCTAATTAAGACTACTTAAGTATTGTTTGGTGATTGTATCCTCGTATTCGTTTTTAGACGCTAGTACCGGAGACTATCAAGAGGAGGAGGTATTCTACCAAGAGGAAGAGCAAGAGAACTTTGATCACATCCCCAATCAAGGCAAGCTAGACTAATGCAAGCTATTTTTGGTTGCAAGCTAACACTCTTGCAAGGTTCCCTTGTGCAAAGCTCTACAAGAGCAAGGCACCATTATTTTTATTTTATGCATAATGCTCCTATCCCAAGTTTTTACTTTACAAGCTTTACTAAATTTTGTTTATCAAAGTATCTTTTTGATTCCTGACTCACTTAGTCTAGTTACGGAGTAGTGCAAGAGTATCAAACCTAGCCTAGAGCAATCCAAGATACTTAGCATCCCTCATAAGTAGTTGCTAGTGCTAAACTAAAATTGACTACTAGAGATGGGAACTTGTGAAAACCAATGACTTTGAAAACCTTGGAATGATGAGTCATTCTATTGAAAGATTTTGAAGGTGAATATGACTCGGTGAATGACTTGGTGAATTTTACGAAAACTGATGGTTGGGTTCGGATGCGATACCATTCCAATTTGAAAGTACCCCCACAATACCCAACATGGGTAAGGGCTTAACTAGAAATTTATGTGCTTTAGTATGGGTTCCCTCTGAACAAGCGTCATCGGGGTTAGGCTGGAGGCTGCCTCTACAACAAAAGAACTGATGAGAAATGACGTGAAATGAGGTGAATGTCCGGCCCAAGCCCTGTGCAGTTCCCGGGTTGACCGCGTGTTTTCACTTGGGAGGCCAAGCTCATGGGGAGAGGTGCCTATACTAGGGTATGTAAATGAAAGGTTAGGATTGGTAGTTCGCGTCATTGCGTACGATAAATCGAGGGCCGCTTACCCTCGATGAACTATTGCAATTGTTGTGGCACAAGTGTACAACCTCTGCAGAGTTAAACCTATTCGAATAGCCGCATCCTCGGTTATGGACAGTTGGAAAGGCCATACTGTTCCGTCATCAGAACTTTTTCTAAAAATATGAACGGTGACTTGTGACTTGAATTGAAAGGTGACTTTGACTTTGAATCACAACTGAGTTGTGGGAATGACACTAATGTTCCCACTTGAGTTAGTTAAGCAAATGAAGAGTTTTGAGTATTAAAGTCTTGATGAAATAAAACTGGCTTTATGCAAATGAAACTAGAGCTTAGAACCCCCTTACTATAGTTGATGGTGTTTTACATTAGTATTAGTTTGCGAGTACTTTAAAAGTACTCATGGCTGTGTCCCCTGGCTATTCAAATGGCCGGACTATGAAGAGGAGTACCGTAACCCGAAAGAAGGACAGCGAGGACGTCTACGACAACTAGGATCACTCCCGACGTCAACGGTTGCTGTGGACTAAATGGACTACGACTACGCTATTTCGCTTCCGCTAGGTGTTATGTAATGAATAAATAGAACTTCTATTATTGTAATGAGACTGGATCATGTGATCCTTTATTTGTAAGACGACTATGTGTTGTAATGAATGATGTGTTATGATATCAATCTATTATGTCTCGCAAAAACAATATTCCTGGGATTGCGAGGAATGGCATAATAGGCATCTGGACTTAAAAATCCGGGTGTTGACATTCACCCCTGGACTATGGGTCCATAGCAGTAGCTAGATGGTCGTCTTCTCCTAATTGTGCTATCATGTTCGATCTTGTGAGCTGCCTATCATGATCAAGATCGTCTATTTGTAATGCTACATGTTGTGTTTGTTGGGATCCGATGAATATTGAATACTATGTCAAGTTGATTATCAATCTATCATATATGAGTTGTTTATGTTATTGCATGCTCTCCGTTGCTAGTAGAGGCTCTGGCCAAGTTGATACTTGTAACTCCAAGAGGGAGTATTTATGCTCGATAGTGGGTTCATGCCTCCATTAAATGCGGGACGAGTGACGGAAAGTTCTAAGGTTGTGGATGTCTTTGTTGCCACTAGGGATAAAACATCGATGCTTTGTCTAAGGATATTTGTGTTGATTACATTACGCACCATACTTAATGCAATTTTCTCGTTGCTTGCAACTTAATACCGGAAGGGGTTCGGATGATAACCTGAAAGTGGACTTTTTAGGCATAGATGCATGCTTGGATGGCGGTCTATGTACTTTGTCGTAATGCCTCGATTAAATCTCATAGTACTCATCATGATATATGTATGTGCATTGTTATGCCTTCTTTATTTGTCAATTGCCCAATCTGTAATTTGTTCACCCAACATGCTAATTATCTTATGGGAGAGACACCGCTAGTGAGCTGTGGACCCCGGTCCTATTCTTTACATCTGAAATACAATCTACCGCAATTGTTCTTTACTCGTTCTTCGCAAACAATCATCATCTTCCACACTATACATCTAATCCTTTGTTCACGGCAAGCCGGTGAGATTGACAACCTCACTCGTTACGTTGGGGCAAAGTACTTTGGTTGTGTTGTGCGGGTTCCACGTTGGCGCCGGAATCCCTGGTGTTGCGCCGCACTACACTTCGCCACCATCAACCTTCAACGTGCTTCTTGGCTCCTCCTGGTTCGATAAACCTTGGTTTCTTTCTGAGGGAAAACTTGCTACTGTCTGCATCACACCTTCCTCTTGGGGTTCCCAACGGACGTGTGCTAATTGCACGCATCACGGCTACGGCAGGAACAAGGGGAGGAACATGGGCTACAAACCCCCGATGCCCACCCCCTACAACCCGTGGACTGGAGGCTTCCAAATGTGGCCCATGCAGCAGTTCACCATCAGCCACAACATCCTCGGGCCTCGCACGGGTCCCCGCGCCCACGCCTACATGGTGGCCCACCATGATGGCCACACTGGCCATGCCGGCCACTACGGTGCAGCCATGTTGGCGCCCCGACCGGCCACTACGGTGTTGCCCCGCATGGCACTGCCGCGTATGGCGCCACCCCCCTCGCCACGCCCCCAGCGTCAGCGCAAACGTGGGATCCCTCCGCCCTTGCTCAGTACTTCACCAACATGACGCTGCAGCAACCCACCCTGGAGTGGGTCATGGACAATGGTGCCACTGCCCACATCTCCAACGACGCTGGTATCATTTGTTATCTATCTCTCCACACCCTATTTATCGCCATGTTACTGTTGGAGATGGCTCCTATGTTCTCGTCTCCACGTTTGGACATGTGAAAGTGCATAGAGCCGCCATGTGTGGTTTTGGTAATTAATGACAATCCCTATGGACTAATGGTTGCATTGAGTTATATGTGCAGGAGTTGTCCATAGGCAATGCTTGAACGATTAGTTGGCGTCAAGGTTGCAATACGAAGAAATGAGATGCACCGAAGAAGAAGCTCTCCCATAGTGAATTATGGGGGAGCAATCCGCAAGACATCAAGAAAGCATAATCAAGGATGGAGTTCCATCCTTGTTGCGGTCAAGATCATCATCATCGAGCTCAAGTGGAATGCGCAAGGATAAGGTTTGCTATCGATAGGGTTTCTTTCTCACCGGTCTCGTGGTTTAGTCGAGAGACCGGTTTATAGGCTAAGTGTCGTACTATTAAGGGGCTCTCGAGTAAGTAACTCGATCGTATCGCTCGGAGTGCGGTCAAACCTTTGCATCCTTGCATCATATCTCTTGGTTGTTATTTGGATCTTATCCATGTGGTGTTTTAGAGCTTGTGGTTATTTCCATGACAAGCTCTAGTTCATCGAAAACGGATTTCGCGTATATCTCTTGTTGCATTTTTGAGTTGGGTGGTTTTATCGGTTTCTTGTATTGAGGGGCTGTCCTCTTTCCAACAAAATTGGTTTCGTCTCATTTGAATTTTCTAATCTCAAGTTATTTGCTTTTGAAGTTTGAGTTTTAAAAGAAAAAGAAAAAGGGGGGAACGTTTTTTTTTTGCCCGGAGCCTCCGCCCACGCTACCGCTCACATAGCCCAGCTCCCAGTAACCCCCTAGCCTCCTAAGGCCTTTTTCCGGTACCAGGCCCGAAGGTACCGGCCGGCCCAGGCCGGAGGTACCGGCCGCCTCCCTGGCCCGCAGCGCCCGCCTGTGCCCCGCTCGCCTCGATCGCTGGCTGGCGCTCGCTCGCCCCCACACCTTGCTGGCTGCACGTTCCCCGTGCTGGGCCCCGCTCGCATGGGCTGCTCAGCCAGCATGCCGCCCCACGCGCCCCGCAAGCCTCCACGTCGCTCGCCGCTCACACGCCCACGCGAGAAGCTCTCTGCGTTGACCTGCTGCGATCGATCCCGCACGTCGCTCGCCAGGGAGGCCACGCGCTCGCTCTGGCGCTGGTCCCACCCAATCCCCTGCATGGTCCGGCTCTCCCTGGCCTTTTCGTGCACGCGCTAGCTGAAGTTGCAGCGCTGGGGCCCGCCCTCTGACGCCCGCACGCGTTGCTGGCTTCGCTACTGTGGCCGTTCGTTGCTGGGGTGGTAGTACCGCTCCCCCAGGCCGGTACTACCGGCCCCAGCCGTTCCTATCCTAACGGGCAGATTTTTTGCCCCACCTTTTTATGCCCTCTCTCTTCCCTGTTTCACTACTTCTTCTTCCTCCTCTCTCTCCAGTTTGTCCCCACCATTGTTGTTGACTTCTTTGAGCTTGAGATCTTTCTCCCCATCCAATGATTCTTGCATCTATTTGAGAGAAAGATTAAGGAGATCTAGATCCACACTTTGACCAAACCAAATCATCTCTTTGTGAGTAAATCTTTGGGATCTAGATCTTGGAGAATTTTGTGTTCTCCTCTTTGTTCTTCCTCTCTTATTCCCCCAATAGCTTTAGTAGCTTTGTTGGAATTTGAGAGTGAAGAATTGGATCATCTTTGTGGTGTTCTTGTCATTGCATTTGGTGCATCGGTTTGACTTCTCCACGGTGATACGTGGAGGTGAAAGTTCGTGAAATATTCAGTTCGGGAGCTTGTTCCCGGAGCTTGTTCCTCTTGGGTCTTTGGACCCTAGACGGCTTAGTGGTCTTTGTGGTCTTTGTGGTGTTCTTGGGGACTCCAATTAAGTTGTGGAGATTCTTCAAGGGCAAGGCCTTTGTGGCGATTTATTGGGAGCCTCCAATTAAGTTGTGGAGATAGCCCCAAGATTTGTGCGGGTTCGGTGACCACCCTAAGATTCCATAGTGAATCGAGGACATCCCTTTTGGTGGGAATTCTCGAGGAGAATACGGTGGTCTTCGAGCATTTGGAGTGACTTGTCCTCCACACCACTCCAACGGAGAGTAGCACTCACAAGAGTGTGAACTTCAGGATTCATCGTTGTCTCCGCGTCACTTCGGTTATTTCTATGCCCGAACGCTCTTTACTTATGCACTTTACTTTGTGATAGCTTTCGTGCTTGAAGTTATATATCTTGCTATCACATATTTGCTTGAATTGTTTAGCATAAGTTGTTGGTGCACATAGGTGAACCCTGGTTATATAGGTTTTGTGCTTGACAAATTAAACGCTAGTTTTATTCCGCATTTGTTAAGCAATATTCGTAAAAGTTTTAAACCGCCTATTCACCCCCCTAGGCGCCATCCGTGTCCTTTCAACATGCCTCCCTTCCCTCTCTTTTTTCCTAATTGTCCGCTTCATCTCCGCGATGTCCTTGTTACAGCTTGCATATTTCAAAATCTTATATTTGTCCGTTAGTTTACTACGGATAATAATTGTTCTATCGATGATCCTTTTGATTTTTCTGTGAAGGACCTTCCTACCTGACGTGAGCTTCTTCGGTGCGATAGTACGGGGGAGCTTTATTCCTTCCAGCGTCCGGTGTCTCGTGCTCTCACCACGATCACCACCACCCATGATATTTGGCAGCGTCGCCACGGTCACCCCGGTCATGATGCTTATCGTCGTCTTTCGCAGCATATTTCTTTAGCTTGTAATAAACAAATAAATCATAGTACTCTTTCTCATGCATGTTAACTTGGAGGCCATGTATGTTTGCCTTTTTCATCCTCAGCACTAGGACTACTCGCCCTTTTGAGTTAATTTATTGTGATCTTTGGACATAACCAATCTTGAGTATTTCTAGCAATAAATATTTTTTAGTTATTCTAGATGATTTTACTTATTTTTTATGGACTGTTCCTCTCCGCCAAAAATCCGATGCTTACACCACCCTAGCATTTTTCAGTGCGTTCACCCATACTCGGTTTAATTTGTTTCTTGCGTCCATACAGTGTGAAACAATCATGAGTTCGACAATGCCAAACTGCACTTTCTCGCCGCCACCCATGGCATACATATTCGCTTCTCATGCACATGCACCTTCCAACAAAATGGTAAAGCCGAGCGTATGATTCGTGCAGTCAACGGCATTGTGCTATTGTACGGTCTCTTTTATTTTAGGCTAGTTTACCGCCTCGTTTTTGGTTCGAGACTCTTTAGCACGCCACTCATGTTCTAAATCGCCTTCCTACCAAAACCATGAGTGCCCCATCTCCATACTCCCCCCTTCATAATACCCACCCCGACTTCTCATCTCTTCACGTTTTTGGTTGCCTCTGCTATTCCAACACCGCCTCCACCATGCCTCACAAACTCGCACACGGTCTAGTGCATGCTTATTTCTTGGCTATTCTTCTCACCATAAGGGTTATCGCTGCATGGACCTCGTTACTCATCGCATCCTCATCTCTCACCATATTGTTTTTGACGAGTCTATTTTTTCCTTTGCATCACCGCAGCTACCCTCCGCTGCCACCTATGATTTTCTTGACGATGATGTTCCTCCTCTTGTTGTCCCTCCGGTTGCGCCTCCTCCGCGCGCCCCCTCGCCGGCACCTCATCCTGCACATCGCTGGCGCAACACCTCCAGCATACACGTCCCACCCTGTGAGTGGATTAATCTTCTTACTTCTGTTCGTAGGTACTCGCTCGTTGGTTCTGTCATCCTCACGTGCGGCTCTCAAGGATCCCAACTGGCTCGATTTTATGACCACGGAGTACTGCGCTCTCCTCGGCAACGACACTTGGGGTATCGTACCTCCTCCTCGGAACGCCAACATCGTGTCTGGCGAGTGTGTCTTTCGCCACAAGCTCAAGCCTCACGGCTCCCCCGACCTCTACAAATCTCGTTGGGTGCTTCACGGCTTCTCCTAGGAGCAAGGCGTCGACTTCGACGAGATGTTCAACCCAGTTGTCAAACCAGTGACAGTTCGCGTCATCCTCTCCAACGCGCTATCCCTTAAGTTGGAGACTCGCCAGCTCGACGTCAAGAACGCCTTCCTCCACGACAAGCTCACCGAGGTTGTCTACCTTTGACAACCCACTAGCTTCATCGACTCTACTTTCCCTAAGCACGTCTGTTGGCTGAACTGTTCACTCTACGGCATCAAGCTGGCTCCTCGCCCCAAAGTTTCACGACCTTCATCATCTTACCGGCTTCACCATCTCACGCTCCGACACGTTGTTGATTGTTCTTCAGTCTGCGAAGGGCACAACTTTTCTTCTCCTTACGTCGATCATCCTCACCGCCTGTTCACCTCGTGTACTCGACCGGATCACCACCTCTCTCCAGTCCGAGTTCGCCATGACGGTCATGGCCAGTCTTCACTACTTCCTCGGCATCGCAGTCACCCGTGGCCCCTCCGCGATGCCCCTCTCGCTAGCCAAGTACGCCGCGGAGATTCTAGACAAAGTCGACATGACTGCTTGCAAATCCACGACGACGTCGGTTTACACGTTGCCGAAGCTCGCCACCACTCATGTCCTTCCATCACCGACCTGACTGAGTACCGCAGCTTCGCCGGGGCGCTCCAGTATCTCACCTTCACGCGCCCTGACATCGCGTACACCGTTCAGCAGGTGTGTCTTCACATGCACGACCCTCGCGAGCAGCACGGCGGCCATCATGCGCATCTTGCGCTACGCCAAGGGCATGATTTCTCATGGACTCCAACTTCACTCATCTTCGGCGAACTCCATGGTGACCTACGCCGATGCTGATTGGGCCGGCTACCCCGACACTCGACGTTCCATGTCGGGCTTCTCCGTCTACCTCGGTGACAACCTCGTCTCATGTGGTCTTCGAAGCAGTAGCACACAGTCTCCCATTCCAGCACCGAGGCTGAGTACCGTTGTAACATCCCAATTTTTAAAACAAAGAAAAAATGAATTTCCCTATTTCCAAAATTTAGAGCTAACAAAAACTTTATTTAATTTCCATGTGTTGCATAATATGGATGCATGATTGTATGACTTTGCCATGCCTTGTGATTTAATTGCTTAACATCATCTCTAAACCCTAACCATGATCCTTTGAGATCAAAAAGGGAAGAAAAGAAGAAAATAAGAAATTGCAAAAACCCTCCCATATGTGGGTATATGGCCGAATTGCAAATTTGAGCCTAAGCCCTACTCCTTTGTTTGAAATGATGAAACACAATCCTAAACTCAAATAATATATAAGAACACAACACCACACCTTTTGGGTTCAAAGAAAGTCAAAGAAAAAGAAAATGAGAAAAATTCAAATCAACACATACATGTGCTTATGGCCATTTTTGTCAAATCACAACCTAGGCCAATTTGGCTTGTGCCATTGGTTGGAGAATGTTACTAAACACTTAAGAACACTTTTTGAATCAAAGAAACTCAAATCAAATCAAATTTGAATTCAAATTAAGCTCACATGAGATAATGGTCAAAACTGCCAATTATAACATGACACCTACTTTGAGCCACTGTATTAAGAGATTTTTAAACTAAACTGTTATGACCGGTTTGGCCTATAGCAGGAGGAAGCCCATTAGTGGGCCTAAATTAGGGGCTTAGCCCATTTATCCTTTTCATTAGCTTATTTATACTGCTGTAAAACGTACGTGAGAAATCAAGCAATAAACGGATCTTATAGATCGTTATTGCCGACTCCTTGAGGAGTCGGTCTTCCCTGCCCTAGCCGCCGCTTCTTCCCTTGCGCCACCTTCCTCCAACCTCGCGACGGCGGCCAGCCGCCGGCGCCGCCTTCCTCTCCCTCGTCCAGCACACTTCCACCCCTACGATCTACGTAACCGGCCTGGTAGGATCACAGATCCTATCAATTTGGTATCAGATTGTCCTCGTACGGTCATGTCGTCTTCGCCGGCCACCACCACCACCTCCGCGCCGCCCAACCCGATGCCTTCCGCACCGCCGCCCTCGCAGCCGCCGCCCTCCACGGGAGCCGCGGCATCCATGGCGGGGGCCTCCGACGTCGCTCCCCTCCTCTCGCAGCAGGAGGTCTCGACGGCCATCCGCGATCTCGCCATCGCGGTCCAAGGCATCCGCCTATACCTGATCGGCACGCAGGGGATGACCACGCCGCCGCTGTCGCCGGCCCTCAACGCCTACTCGGCCGCGCCAGCGTTTCCGCCCGTCCAGGGCGTACCCGCCCCGCCCCCGGCCTCGCCGCCTCCACCGCCGTGGTCGTCGTGGCAGCCGGCCCCTAGCGCCGGGCCCGCCTCGCTGCCCCGGGCGTCCCCATCCGGCGGGTGCCGTTTCCGCCGTCGCCCTCGCGGCTCCCGGCGTGGGTGACCGCGACGGAGCCTCCGCCCGTCTACTCGGCCGCATCGGCGCCTCCTCCCGTCTACACGGCTGCCGGGGACCCTCCGAGGCCCTCCTTTCCGGAGCCGGCATACTCGCGCTTTGCGGAGCCTTCCGCCGGCCGCGCGGAGTACCCCGGCCAGGCGCCACCGGCCCAACCCCCCCACGCTACGCCAAGCTTGACTTCGCCACGTACGACGGTGTCGAGGACCCCCTCAACTGGCTCAACCAATGCGAGCAGTTCTTTCGAGGGCAGCGCACCCTCGCCTCGGACCGGACTTGGCTCGCCTCGTACCACCTCCGCGGCGCCGCCCAGACATGGTATTACTCCCTCGAGCAGGACGAGGGCGGCATGCCCCCATGGGACCGCTTCCGCGAGCTCTGCCTTCTACGCTTCGGTCCCCCGATTCGCGGCAGTCGCTTAGCGGAACTCGGGCGTTTGGCCTTCACCACCACGGTACAGGACTTCGCCGACCGCTTCCAGGCCCTCGCATGCCATGCGCCTGGGGTGACGGGGCAGCAGCGCGCCGAGCTCTTCATTGGCGGACTGCCGGACCACATTCGCGTTGACGTGGAGATGCGGGATCCCCAGGACCTGCAGTCGGCCATGTACTACGCTCGTGCCTTCGAGCAGCGCACCCGGGCCATGCAGCAGGCCTTCCCGGCCAGCGACGTTCAGCCAGCCGCCCGCCCTCCACCGACACCACCGGGCCGGGCGCTCACGGCCGTGACTCATGCGGGGCACTCCGATCCAGCCGCGATGCGGCCTTTCCGTCGGCTGACCACGGCCGAACAGCTCGAGCGCCGTCGTAAAGGGTTGTGCTTCAACTGCGACGAGCTCTATGTACCGGGCCACGTTTGTCCACGCCTGTTCTACTTGGAGACCGTAGACGACATTGCGGCTGATGTCGTCGCAGCTGGGCTGGCTGACGCGGCCGTCTCCAAGTCCGACGCCGTTCCGGGATGAGTTCCGCCAGCCAGTTTCCAGCTATCCAGCTCGAGGACGAGCTGTTTGAGAAGGCGAGGAGAGATGTTATGACCGGTTTGGCCTATAGCAGGAGGAAGCCCATTAGTGGGCCTAAATTAGGGGCTTAGCCCATTTATCCTTTTCATTAGCTTATTTATACTGCTGTAAAACGTACGTGAGAAATCAAGCAATAAACAGATCTTATAGATCGTTATTGCCGACTCCTTGAGGAGTCGGTCTTCCCTGCCCTAGCCGCCGCTTCTTCCCTTGCGCCACCTTCCTCCAACCTCGCGACGGCGGCCAGCCGCCGGCGCCGCCTTCCTCTCCCTCGTCCAGCACACTTCCACCCCTACGATCTACGTAACCGGCCTGGTAGGATCACAGATCCTATCATAAACCACCTCAACTCTTTGCACCTCATCCGAGACCTCATCAAGGTGAACAACTTTGGTCAAAACCACCCCTGCAAATTTTGCTGGATTCAAAGTTATGCTCAAGCAAAGTTGGCATATCAAATCAGATTCAAGATTATGCCCCATTTGGATTTTTGCAAACCAACTCCATTTTTCACCCCACCACCACCATTGTTTGCCAAACTTTATATGAATCAACTCCACCAAAATTCATTTCAAAATTTGAAAGTTTTCTTCATGCGGCCATTTGATCGAGCACCTTATGTGCACAATTCTGCCAACTCCCAACACCCTTTTAACCAATAGATTTTAGCCTAAACCATTCAACTCTGGTCATCATTAGCTTCCTGGTTAATCCCTTGGACAATGTCAAGCCTTAGTACCTCTTGTACCTTGACAATTTTGACCACACCCTGCCATGTCGTGGCATGACACCCCTCACTCCCACGCACATGCTGGTACACACCATCGACAAAGGAGACGCACGCACTGGCCACAATACGCGCCCAGACACGCCCATGTCATGCCAGGACGCGCCCAGACACGACACTGGACGCGCCAGAGCGCACGCTCGCCTCGCCGCGTCAGCGCTCGCCTCGACCTCTCCTCTCTCCTACGCCATCACCAGGTCACCAGCTACCTCCAGGACATCCTCACTGGCTCGCTCGAGCGCTGTGGCCAACGCCACCATCGTCGTCCTCTGCCACGGGAACGCCAGACATGACGATCGCCTGCACTCCTCCGTCCCTCCCCTGCTACGCCCTGACGCTCGTCGTGAGCGCCTCGACACCGCCTACACGACGCGTCCACTCCCTGGCCCCGCGTGACCTCCATCGCCGTCGTCATCGCTCACCTGCCCGCACCCCCACGACACCCTCGCGCCGCTATAAAAGGGGCACTCCCGCGCCTCAAATCTCCACACCACCTTGCTCCCCTCCTCTCACTCGATCTCCTCGACCACACCCCGCTCGACATTAGCCACCACAGCCTGCCAATTTGACACCGGAGCCCGCGGAACCGCCGCAGACGAAGCCATCGATTTACGCCACCTCAAGCGACGCCGCCGGTACCAGGAGCCTCCTCATCCTCCGCAACGTCGCCTCGCGTCAACGCCGACGTTCGCCGACCACCGGTGAGCTCGCCGGACCCCAACCCTCGCCGCGCCAGTAGTCCCCTCTCGCCGGAGATGACGACGGCCGTGCGCCGTTCGGTCCAATTCTAATCCTACGGCTCAGACAGAAACTTACCGGTTCGGTGTTTAAGTATCACTGACAGGTGGAGCCCACCTCGTCAGGCGGCCTGCTCGCGCTGGACGCGTAGTTGGGCCGGCCCAGTTCTTTTTCTCCCTTCTGGCCCATTCTCTTTCCCGCCTAGGCCCAAAGTTTGAATTCAATATATTTCTTTTCAGTCAAAATGCATACTGATGTCAAATTCAAATTTAAATAACTTCAAATCTACTGAACCAAATTTAACAAATTTTATATATTTGGAAATATCATGAAATTATCTAAACAACTACACTGGTCTCAACCCTAGATTCGTTGTAGAAATAATGTAGTGAAAATAACAAGGCAGAGCCTTTTCAAACTTCAAACATTTATTAAAAATCAACCCTAAATGCTTTTGAGTTGATTCCAACTCTCAAAAATCACATTTCATATTGTCTATCTGAATATGTAAAAATATGACATGGTTGTTTCATATGATCATGGGCTACAGTAAATAATGGCTATGTGGCCATTTCTAGTCCATTTAAATTGTCAAAACTATTTATTAAATCATATGAGAGGTATTTCTCTCATTTAAAATCATTGTCCCAAATAATTAAACATGAGGTAGGGACCTTGGTCTATATTATCTCATATGATATTATTTGGTGAGTTTAAATTGTTAGTAAGGTAGTATTAAATTGTACGAGGCATATTACCTCATTTAAATCATTGTTCCCAGATAATGAGTATGAAGTGTTGACCTTGGTCAACTTATATTAATACCTTATTATGGAGGAAATTAAATCTTAACAAGATTCAATGAGAGGAAATTATTTCTCCTAAAAAAACAATATTGTAATGAGAGGAAATTATTTTTCTTAAAAAAAACAAAGTCAACCAACATGTTAATAATGTGGGATGCTAGAATAGCTTGTGTGAACCATTTGGGTGCTTAGTCTAGCCCTTAAGATTTGTTTGGTGATTGTGTACCTCGTATCCGTTTTTAGACGCTAGTACCGAGGAATACCAGGAGGAGGAGGTCTACTTCCAGGAAGAAGAAGACCACTTTGATCAATACACCACTCAAGGCAAGCTAGTATTCTTGCAAGCTACCCTAATGCAAAGCTCTACAAGAGCAAGGCAACCATTACATATTACTTTATGCTTAATGATCCTATCCTAAGTTTTTACCTTACAAGTTTTGACTTTGGTTTATCAAAGTTTACTTTTTTCATGATTCACTTGGTCTAGCTATGGAGTAGTACAAGAGCATCACACTTAGCCTAGAAAGCTATAAGCTAGTTAGCACCCCTCATGACTAGTTGCTAGTGCTAAAACTAAAATTGACTACTTTAGATGGGAACATGTGAAAACCAATGACTTTGAAAACCTTGGAATGATGAGTCATTCTATTGAAAGATTTTGAAGGTGAATGCGACTTATGAATGACATGGTGAACTTTACAAAAACTGATGGTTGGGTTCGGATGCGATACCATTCCAATTTTTGAGTACCCCCACAATACCTGATTATGGGTAGGGCTTAACTGGAAGTTTATATGTCTTAGTATGGGTTCCCTCTAAACAAGCGTCATAGGGGTTATGCTGAGGCTGCCTCCGTTGAAAGTGAAATAAGGTGAAATGACGTGAAATGAGGTGAATGTCCGGCCCAAGCCATGTGCAGTTCCCAGGCTGACGGTTTGTCTTCACTGGGAGGCCAAGCTCATGGGAAAAGGTGCCTATACTAGGATATGTAAGTGAAAGGTTATGGTTGATGATCCGCATACTGAGTATGATTATTCAGGGCTATCCCTGACAGATGTAATCAAAAGTTGTGGCACAAGTGTACGACCTCTGCAGAGTGTAAACCTATTCGAATAGCCGTGTCCACGGTTATGGACGGTTGGAAAGGCCATACTGTTTCGTCATCAGAACTTTTCAAAAATGTTACATGTGACTGGTGACTTGTGACTTGAACTTGAAAGGTGAATTTTGACTTGAATCACAACAGAGTTGTGGGAATAACACTAATGTTCCCACTTGAGTTAAGTTAGGCAAATGAAGAACCTTTTATTACTAAAGTGCTTATGAAATAAAACTGGCTTTATGCAAATGAACCTAGAGCTTAGCACCCCCTTACCATAGTTGATAGTGCTTACCTTAGTATTACTTTGCAAGTACTTTAAAGTACTCATGGCTTTGTCCCTGGCTATTCAAATGGCCAGACTATGAAGAGGAGAACCAGTACCATGAAGATGGACAGCAGGACGTCTACGATAACTAGGACCACTCCTGACGTCAACAGTTGCCTGTGAAACAGATGGATCGTGACCGCTACTTCGCTTCCGCTATGTGTTTTGTAATTGGATCTCTAGATCCACTATATTGTAAGACTGGATCATGTGATCCCTTGATGTAAGACAATTATGGTTTGTAATGAATGATGTTCTGTGATATCAATCTATTATGTCTCGCAAAAATAATATTCCTGGGATTGCGATGTATGGCATAATAGGCATCTGGACTTAAAAATTCGGGTGTTGACAACCGTGCCGTGGCTAACGCCGTTGCCGAGGTTAGTTGGATTCGTCAACTTCTCCACGAGCTTCATCAACCATCTCCTCCTGCTACGGTTGTGTTTTATGACAATGTTAGCGCCGTCTACATGTCCACGAACCCTGTTTAGCATCAGCGCCTAAACACATCGAGATCGGCCTTCACTTCGTTTGGGATCGTGTTGCCATGGGCCAGGTACGCGTGCTACATGTTCCCTCGTCTTGACAGTTCGCTGACCATTGTTTCTGGATTTTCGGTCCTTTCTCAACGTCCGTCCTCCTCCCGTTGTGACTGTGGGGAGTGTTGGACAGATATGTCACGCATATCCCCTAATCCCCTAAATCGTAGAGTTCTTATTTGTACTAGATTTAGATGTGCGCCTTGGCGCACGACCCCGTAAATCTCGTGTTAATTTCTTATAGATGAACATATTGGACTAAGGCATACCAAAAAGAAGTGCATAAACAACCGAGCACGAAAGAATGACACACTAAGACAACATTGCAATAACATTCAAATCCGATGGCCAAATAAGCATAACATAATCTTACTATTGTTCATGGTTTTGCTTCCACGTACATGACTAATAATATAGGTATGCACAATCATAGCGAAGCTTCTACCCCTTCTTCGATGTTGTATTGTCATCGCAATCACATATGTTGTTGCAGGAAAAAGCTCGCTTATCTTTTGTACTACACCAAACACAAGCAGGGAGCAAGATTAATGTAACAAACCAATATTCAAGCAAGGGAAATATTCACATAGACCTTCTCATTTTTGCTATAAGCTGTGCAAACCAGACGACAACACTTAGCAGAACAATTATCAATTTAATTTTCTGGATACAAAGAAAAATTATCAGCTGATGAAGAGGAGAAAACATGGAAAGTATTACATACATATACTAATACATGGTTCCGAAATAACACGGAGGCATCTCATCTGGGTTTGCAGAGAGTTGTTCCATTATTTACATATAATTCAGACGAAACACTAAACATAGATGATTCAGACTCAGTCAAATAATGAAAAAGCCCCTATGGACTTGAACATGTCATGTGACTCCACCGCTTATTGATTAAGATCAGTAGGCACAACCTGTGTGTCATCCAAGGCGCTGCAGTTTGGAGTCCAATAAATGAAAGTCAGAACTGCAAATATCCAATAAGGGGCAAGAAATATAATGTCAGGAAAAAAACACTTTAAACTTGAGATAGAGGAACCGAGGAGGAAAAAAGCTTGCATCATGTCGCGAGCAAGCTGTTGCCACAGGAAGAAACGGGAGATGGGTGCAACCGACAGAACAATTTGATCAGGTGCAGATTGAGCTGACACCGACATGTATGTTATCCTTCCTTGTGTATTGTGAAAATGTGAAGCAACATATGCTTGAATCTATAATCTTAGCTGCATAATATCGTAGAAATTTTGTTTCTTTCTACTGTTGCGAGGAGCTGAACTATCAGCGCAGATCTGAACTAAAATAGGAAACCAAGAAGCAAAAGCTAGAGGAAAAGAACAACTATGACATTCCGAAGCATACTTTAGCTCTGAAATATAACTTCAGTTTGGTCTTTCTAGTAAAGCTATCCTTTGGTAGCCTGATTAATAATCAGAAACTGGACATTTGTAGGTAGAGAAAATCTTGTAGATGCAGTAGTTCACTATAAAGTTGTCTTTCTGGAGCAATAAGAAGCAACATAAATCAGGAAACATAAAGAGAAACTCCTGATACACTTGTTGCCTGCAGACATATACTCCCAAAAACATACGGTAGAAAGGCACAAAAACAGACTACTTCTGAAAAGACAAGTGTCATAAACCCGTAAAGTATCAGGCTTAGGATGCAAAACCATTGCTGAAGAGTACTTCTGGAAAGTTTTCAAGTCAAACATTCTTTAACTTGAGGATATTTGACACGATTCAGATGTAAGGAAAAAAGAACAAGAAAAATTCATACATAACGTTGTATCTAGACGACTTGAAAACCACATGGTCCTGTTATTATTTGTGGGTCTATGATTTTCTCTGGCATGACTAAACTTAACTGCAAGGCTGTGAGCATGAAAAATGGATGCTTTGTACCCACTGAAATGTTATCCTACCTAGAAAGCATTGGTTTCTGATTACCAGCAGCAAGTTGCCACTCAGTTGCCTACAGAAAAAGAAAACAAAGCGGTCGTTATTTCCCACAGGTACAAATGAGAGTGAAGCCACTAATGAATACATCAAGAAACAGAACGTGTCATTTTGCTTCCTCGGAATAAATAGCAACCAGTAGAGGGCATTTCAATTTAAAAAATTAAAGAGTAAAGAAAACATTGCAAGTGCAGAATGCCCACTCTTCAACTTTAATGATCATTCTACAAATATAGCGTACAGTCCATTCATGATCACTTTTTAGTCCAACCAAGCAGGAGTAAACTTAACACATACGGCTTACCAAAACATGCATTTGTTCATGGAAATAGGATCACAGCGTTTCAAGCAACTAATTATATCTGCATAACTGGTACATCTCAATATGCACAGAGGCAACCAAGCATAATTGGCACCACACAAGATCAATAAACGCAGTGGCAGCCTAATTTTTGGTGTTTGCCACACCCATTTCTAAGAATATGGGGAACCCAAAATAAGGAACATGATAGTTTTTCCTAGGGAAACGAACAACTGAATGCAATGAAACATACACTTGCAGTTTTAGCATGTGGTGAGACCCGGAATACACACAGTGATGTCAGTTCCCTGCATATGGAAAACCCAAAACAAGGAAGATGATAGTTGTACCTTGGTTCGATTACCTGAGAATTGTTTCTATCTATTGGTTCCTTACATGCTAGCAACTTTGAAGTAATTATTGAGATTCCAGCAAAATTTATTGGCAGGTAGCCTGACCATCTTCCAGCCAAGAAACTCCTTGCGACAACCACAAAACATAGCAGTGGCATTGAACTAGCACTAAGAACTGAACACAACCAATAAGGTTATTGATACAAATATGGATATATGCTAAACTAACATGAAGACAACTTCAAACCCATTGATTTAGTTCCGTTGGATCAGAATGAGTAGCAAATTGAAATAGAAATAAACCGATTAAGAGAAGATTTTCATATCAAATATCAGAAGAATACATTAGTTTCACATCCATACAGTAAGCACAAATTCATATGGAAATATTTGTTTTGTGCGCCAGAGTTAAGCCTGGAATGGCCAACTAAATAAACAAATAGAATGATGTAAAGTAATAAAATAGAACAAATGAGTACAGACCAACCAGAAACAAGCTGGAACAGGGGTACAGTATCATACTCCGTACCATCATGTTTACTCCGAATATGTTTATGATAAGATAACATATAAGTTAAAAACATCTTTTAGTTGTCTCTTCAGCTTGAATATCTCCATAATTCTTGCCCTAATTTTATAAATCTTGAATACTCCACCATATACGAAACCTGATATGCAAATAAAATATAAGATGCATCAACATAAGGCATGTAGTGCATATTTTCAGAACTGAAATAGAGTGCTGGTTATTGAAGTGGTACAATCAGTGGTTGCAAAAAAAAGCAGTCATATCTCTGAATTAGAAGAAAGTTGAGGAAACTTTTTCAAATACAAAAATGGTACATACAGCAAAGAAGAGTTTAAGATTAAATGTAAAAAGAGATATAGGATCTGATTAGAGTATTTTTCTAGCAAACATGTCAGCGAGCTAACACTTCATACAAAAAAGCGAAAGTCCAGCAAATAAGGGATACTCTATCGTATGCTAAAAAATTCTGTAGCTAAAAAGTAGAACATATGATCTGCTTATTAACCTATGTACAAAAAGAATGCACCTATTACCTATTTAATAACGGGGAGTTAGTTAGTCAATATGTGAAGGAAGACGATATTTGTGCTACAACAACTGCAATGTACAAGTGGCCCAAGAACCTGCAAAATGAATGGCAATCATCAGTTCATCACATAAATCAAATGACTCATACCATTGAAAAATTGCAGATTGCTCTCTCAATAGTTCATGTTTAGTACATCCAAGAATTTCTTAATACTATGGTCAAACTGTTGTGTTAATATTATCAGCCTACAAATGAAACATTAAAGATGCAGAACATAACACAAATTACTAAGTAAATGTGCATCATCTCCCTTTTAGTCTGATCATAGTCGTTAAACTTCATAGTTCTGTTGCTGTTAGAGCTCTAAAAAAGACATGAACCTCCACTATCAGGGTTTGGTGGTAGAGCCGGTGTGAAATTCTCCACCTGGTTAAAGCACAAACGGAGTTGTCGTAAAATGCTGCAATTTTTAGCTCTGCCTAGTTAAAGTACAAACTGGCCCACCTAGAAAATGACTCAGACAATTTGAGCTGAAACCATATATGCGCTTATTAAGGTGCTATAATTAGCATATGGTGTTCCTTGCTGGCCTAAATGCCATGTTAATTTCCCTAGTCACCAAACAATCAGAACGCATAGCACATGAAAGGTTCAACTGACATCTAGATTGCATGTATGAATTGAATTCAAACATGAAGGAAAGGAATGGGGGACAAGACGACCTGGACACAAGCCTCGTCGTTGCCTCCCTGCAACACAATGGCCAGAGCTCCATGTACTTATATTCACAGTCGCGGTCGCGGCTGGCTGTTGAGCCAACCAAAGGCAACTTGTCTGATTTACCTGAGACCCCTCTTACTGCTTCATCTCCGTCTTTACATCCTCCTTGTCCCAGAGATTGTCGTGGCACCAGTCCGGAACCTTAAGCTTCAGAAGGGGTGAAGGACATCTACCTCACTGACGTTGTTACCATCCAAAAGCCAAACCTGAAAAATGTTCCAAACCATAACTCAATGAGAAACAGGCAAGTCTATTCAAGTTTGTTCAAACCAAAATAGTAAATGTATCAAAAATCAAGAATCAACGATTCAATGTTGAAGCACTGGACTGAATTTGGTTCTTCAAAGAATTCTATATATCAAGGACCCTAGAGCATAATGATTCCTCACTCCAGAGCAAGCTTAATGAGCAATATGGTAATAGCTATTATCTCTACAGGCTACACATTTACTAATATGGGGGGTCAAATAGGAGAGTGGTGTCCGCATTGAGCTAGCACTCAGTTTTTCATAGACAATTCATATGACATACAAGTAAAAGCTGTTGCAATCCATACCATGGTCAATTATTGACATTCTATTATAGATGAAGTCTTAGTTCTCTAAGGTCTTTGATAATTGATATATTATTCTTGATAGGCTTAACATCTGAAGACCTTTCGAAAGTACTCCTGCAGTGCGGAAAGCGAATATGTTACAAAATTTGAAGGCATTCTCACAAGACAAATGAATATTCCAATAGTAACCACGACTAAACATGCTCAACTATGAAGAAAGCTAACCAACGGAGTTGTCTAATAATCTCAATAGACGTAGGCCTGAGAACGCGTTGAGTCTTCAATTGCAAGAAAACCAAGATGTACCAATTAAGGTGACTTTTATCATTAGGGAAAACGACAGAAATGCCGATTACCGACTCGATAAATATTTGCTGATGCAGAAACTTTAATTTTCTCCCTTCTCTTCCATAATGATGTTAATCTCAGTATTAATTTGACTGATCCAATTCTTGATCCTTTTAATGCACTCATATGACACTACAGGAATCAATCTTCCGGTCATGACACTATATATTTATTATGCAAGAAAATGAGAAAAACAGGAAAATAATCAAAATGCAATCAATTTTGAGAGCTGCACTTCTGACCTGAAAACAAGGAGAACCGCTGACGGCGATAACTGATGTCTACGGGTGCTTCTATTCTTGTAGACAGTGTTGGGCCTCCAAGAGCAGAGGTTTGTAGAACAGCAGCAAGTTTCCCTTAAGTGGATCACCCAAGGTTTATCGAACTCAGGGAGGAAGAGGTCAAAGATATCCCTCTCAAGCAACCCTGCAATCACGATACAAGAAGTCTCTTGTGTTCCCAACACACCTAATACACTTGTCAGATGTATAGGTGCACTAGTTCAGCGAAGAGATAGTGAAATACAAGTAGTATGGATGTATATGAGTGGTAATAGCAATCTGAATAAAATATGGCAGCGAGTAAACATGCAACAGAACAGTAAATAAACGGAGATTCGATGTTTGGAAACAAGGCCTAGGGATCATACTTTCACTAGTGGACATAATAAAACCACTCTACACTCTCTTGTTGGATGATGAACACCATTCATTGTGTAGGGCTACAAGAGCACCTCAATGCCGGAGTTAACAAGCTCCACAACATTCGATGTTCATATTTAAATAACCTTAGAGTGCATAATAGATCATTGCAATTATACCAAGTACTAACATAGCATGCACACTGTCACCATCACACTATGAAAGAAGGAATAGATCGCATCAATACTATCATAGTAATAGTTAACTCCATAATCTACAAGAGATTACAATCATAACCTACGCCAAGAACTACATGATGCACACACTGTCACAATTACATCATGAAGGAGGAATAGAGTACTTTAATAACATCACCAGAGTAACACATAGATGAATAGTGATACAAAGCTCATATGAATCTCAATCATGTAAGGCAGCTCATGAGATCATTGTATTGAAGTACATAGGAGAGAGATTAACCACATAGCTACCGGTACAGCCCTTAGCCTCGATGGAGAACTACTCCCTCCTCATGGGAGACAACAGCGTTGATGAAGATGGCGGTGGTTTCGATGGAGAAACCTTCCGGGGGCACTTCCCCGTCCCGGCGGCGTGCCGGAACAGAGACTCCTGTCCCCCAGATCTTGGCTTCGCGATGGCGGCGGCTCTGGAAGGTTTCTCGTACCGTGGCATTTCCGTATCGAAGATTTAGGTCAGGGAGCTTTAAATAGGTGAAGAGGCGGAGTCGGAAGGGTTACGGAGCCGCCACACAATAGGGGGGCGCGCCCCCCCTTTGGGCCGCGCCGCCACCCTGTGTGGGCCCCCTGTGGCTCTCCTCTGGTCCCTCTCGGGTGTTCTGGAAGCTTCGTGGAATTATAAGATGCTGGGCGTTGATTTCATCCAATTCCGAGAATATTTCCTTTGTAGGATTTCTGAAACCAAAAACAGCAGAAAACAACAACTGGCTCTTCGGCATCTCGTCAATAGGTTAGTTCCGGAAAATGCATCAAAACGATATAAAGTGTGAACAAAACATGTAGGTATTGTCATAAAACAAGCATGGAATATCAGAAATTATAGATACGTTGGAGACGTATCAAGCATCCCCAAGCTTAGTTCCTACTCGTCCTCGAGTAGGTAAACGATAAAAAGAATAATTTCGTAGTGACATGCTACTTACATAATCTTGATCATACTATTGTAAAGCATATGAGATGAATGCAGCGATTCGAAGCAATGATGAAGACAATGAGTAAACAAATGAATCATATAGCAAAGATTTTTCATGAATAATACTTTCAAGACAAGCATCAATAGGACTTGCATAAGAGTTACTCATAAAGCAATAGATTCAAAGTAGAAGGCATTGAAGCAACACAAAGGATTATTAAGTTTCAGCAATTGCTTTCAACTTGTAACATGTATATCTCATGGATAGTTGTCAACATAAAGCAATATAACAAGTGCAATAGGTAAACATGTAAGAATCAATGCACACAGTTGACATAAGTGTTTGCTTCTAAGATAGAAAGAAGTGGGTAAACTGACTCAACATAAAGTAAAAGAAAGGCCCTTCGTAGAGGGAAGCATGGATTACTATTTTTGTGCTAGAGCTTTTATTTTGAAAACATAGAAACAATTTTGTCAACGGTAGTAGTAAATCATATGTGTTATGTATAAGACATCCTATAAGTTGCAAGCCTCATGCATAGATTACCAATAGTGCTCGCACCTTGTCCTAATTAGCTTGGATTAACACGGATTATCATTGCATAACATATGTTTCAACCAAGTGTCACAAAGGGGTACCTCTATGCCGCCTGTACAAAAGTCTAAGGAGAAAGTTCGCATTGGATTTCTCGCTTTTTGATTATTCTCAACTTAGACATCCATACCGGGACAACATAGACAACAGATAATGGACTCCTCTTTTAATGTTTAAGCATTCAACAACAGATAATATTCTCATAAGAGATTGAGGATTAATTGTCCAAACTGAAACTTCCACCATGATTCATGGCTTTAGTTAGCGGCCCAATGTTCTTCTCTAACAATATGCATACTCAAACCATTTGATCATGAAAATCGCCCTTACTTCATACAAGACGAACATGCATAGCAACTCACATGATATTCAACAAAGGTGTAAAAGTTGATGGCGTCCCCAGAAACATGGTTACCGCTCAACAAGCAACTTATAAGAAATAAGATACATAGCAACATATTCAATACCACAATAGTTTTTAAGGCTATTTTCCCATGAGCTATATATTGCGAAGACAAAGAATGAAATTTTAAAGGTAGCACTCAAGTAATGTACTTTGGAATGGTAGAGAAATACCATGTAGTAGGTAGGTATGGTGGACACAAATGGCATAGTTTTTGGCTCAAGGATTTGGATGCACGAGAAGAATTCCCTCTCAATACAAGGCTAGGCTAGCAAGGTTGTTTGAAGCAAACTCAAGTATAAAACGGTGCAGCAAGACTCACATATGAACATATTGTAAGCATTATAAGACTTTACATTGTCTTTCTTGTTGTTCAAACACCTTAACCAGAAAATATCTAGACTCTAGAGACCAATCATGCAAACCAAATTTTAACAAGCTCTATGTAGTTCTTCATTAATGGGTACAAAGTACATGATGCAAGAGCTTAAACATGATCTATATGAGCACAACAATGCCAAGTATCAAATTATTCAAGACATTATACCAATTACCACATGCAGCATTTTCTGTTTCCAACCAAATAGCAATGAACGAAGCAGTTTCAACCTTCACCATGAACATTAAGATAGAACTAAGAACACATGTGTTCATACGCAACAGCGGAGCGTGTCTCTATCCCACAAAAGCATGAATTTATTCAAACAAAACAAAAACAAACAGACGCTCCAAGTAAAGCACATAAGATGTGACTGAATAAAAATATAGTTTCACTAGAGGTGACCTGATAAGTTGTCGATGAAGAAGGGGATGCCTTGGGCATCCCCAAGCTTAGATGCTTGAGTCTTCTTGAAATATGCAGGGATGAACCACGGGGGCATCCCCAAGCTTAGACTTTTCACTCTTCTTGATCATAGTATATCATCCTCCTCTCTTGACCCTTGAAAACTTCGTCCACACCAAACTCGAAACAAACACATAAGAGGGTTAGTGCATAATCAAAAATTCACATGTTCAGAGGTAACACAATCATTCTTAACACTTCTGGACATTGCCCAAAGCTACTGGAAGTCAAAGAAATCCATCAAACATAGCAAAACAGGCAATGCGAAATAAAAGGCAGAATCTGTCAAAACAGAACAGTCCGTAAAGACGAATTTTTCTGGGGCAGTTAACTTGCTCAGATGAAAAAGCTCAAATTGAATGAAAGTGCGTACATATCTGAGAATCACGCACGTAAATTGGCAGATTTTTCTGAGTTACCTACAGAGAACCCTGCCCAAATTCGTGACAACGAAGAAATCTGTTTCTACGCAAGTAATCCAAATCTAGTATGAACCTTGCTATCAAAGACTTTACTTGGCACAACAATGCAATAAAATAAGATAAGGAGAGGTTGCTACAGTAGTAACAACTTCCAAGACACAACAAAACAGTAGCAAAATAAACACATGGGTTATCTCCCAGGAAGTTCTTTCTTTATAGCCATTAAGATGGGCTCAGTAATTTCAATGATGCACTCGCAAGAAATAGGAGTTGAAGCAAAAGAGAGCATCAAAAGCAAGTATGAAACAAATTTTAAGCCTAACCCACTTCCTATGAAAAGGAATCTTGTAAATAAACAAATTCATGAAGCATAATGCAACAAGCATAGAAAGATAAAACAAGTGTAACTTCAAGATTTTCAGCAAAAAGAGAGGTGTTTTAGTAACATGAAAATTTCTACAACCATATTTTCCTCTCTCATAAAGATTTTCAGTAGCATCATGAACAAATTCAACAATATAACTATCACATGAAACATTCTTATCATGAGCTATATGCATAAAATTATTACTCTCCACATAAGCATAATCAATTTTATTAGTTGTAGTGGGAGCAAATTCAACAAAGTAGCTATCATTATTATTCTCATCAAGTGTAGGAGGCATAGTATAATCATAATAAAATTTACTCTCCATAGTACGCGGCACCAAAAGACCACTATCATTATAATCATCATAAATAGGAGGCAAAGTATCATCAAAGAAAATTTTCTCCTCAATGCTTGGGGGACTAAAAATGTCATGCTCATCAAAACCAGCTTCCCCAAGCTTAGAATTTTCCATATCATTAGCAACAATGGTGTTCAAAGCGTTCATACTAATATCATTGCTACTAGCATGCAAATAAGATTCCATAGGTTTTTTAATTTTCGCAGCAAACAATTCTAACTCAGGAAAAAGATTAAAAAGCTCACAGTTGCTTTCCATTATGCCTAACTAGTGTAAACAAGAAACCAAAAGATGCAATTGCAGGATCTAAAGGAAATATCTTCGAGCACTCACACACCGGCAACAGTGCTAGGAAATAGCTTAGTAGTCGGAGGATGTGAATACCTTTTTACTGTTGTGGATATACTTCATAGGTATACCATCGACATGGTCCGATTCCGGCAAGCCCGGGTGGCCCACAGATGGTGGTGATAGCATATGGCCCACCGGGCAGCCCAGTTGTTGTTGATCAAGATGGAAGATGTCCAACCCAGGAACAAGGAGTCGGATCCGAACCGCCCTACGAAGGTAGCCGGATCCGAACCGCCCTACGAAGGTAGCCGGATCCGAACCGCCCTACGAAGGTAGCCGGATCCGAACCGCCCTACAGAGGTACCCGGATCCTAACCGCCCTAGGAAGGTAGCCGGATCCGAACCGCCGTACAGAGGTACCCGGATCCGAACTGACCTACAGAGGTACCCGGATCCGAAGAGGTCTATGCCAGGAGTCAGATCCGTGAAGGCCCATGAAGGAAGCCGGATCCGTGGAGGCCCATAAGGAACCCGGATCCGAGTACAACGTAGATGGAAGGCGGATCCTTGACGTACACGGCAAGACATTGTACCGTAGTTAGGCAACCTCGTAATCCGGCTAGGACTCTCCATGTAAACCCTAGATCCGTGCGCCTATATAAGACGGATCCCGGGAGCCCCGAGGGGGATCTCGAGCTAGAAGCGAGACAACCACAACTCATTGTAACAACGCGAAAGCACCCAGATAATTCCAGACAAGCAGCAGTAGGCCCTGTCATCGTGCAGGTGTTCCGAAGCTGGGTAAATCGCGTACCACCGTATCGTGTGCACTCCGCCCTATGGCCCCTACTTCTTCTTTCCCTCGTGAGGATCCCTCCTCCTGGGTACCGTCGAATAGGCAACGACAGTTGGCGCCCACCGTGGGGCCTGCGGCGTCCGGAGGCCGGAACCGGGCGGGTTCCACATCTTCATCTGCGAGACCGTCGATTTCGACGGAAACGCACTGGTAAGTAGTGTAGCTACGACCGCCGCCGAGCAGGACGCAGCTGCAAAGATCCGATCCGAGTCGCTGGAGCTTTCCACGGAAGAATCCGCCTTAGACCTGGAAATTTCAAATTCTGGTTTTGGTAGTCAGATCCGCACCTATATTTTTGTAGCCGGATCCATACCTATTTTTGGTTGCCGGATCCGCGCCTACGTTTTTGGTTGCCGGATCCGCGCCTACGTTTTTGGTTGCCGGATCCGCGCCTACGTTTTTGGTTGCCGGATCCGCGCCTACGTTTTTGGTACTCGGATCCGCACCTATTTTTGGTAGCCGGATCCATACCTATTTTTGGGTAGCCGGATCCGCACCTCAATTTTTGGAAGTCGGATCCATACCTATTTTTGGTAGTCGGATCCGCACCTATATTTTGTAGCCGGATCCATATCAAAATTTTGGTAGGTGGATCCGCACCTCAATTTTTGGAAGTCGGATCCACACCTAAATTTTGGTAGGTGGATCCGCACCTACAGGACCACTGCGACAATCAATCTCGCACCGGCTCGACGGAACGCCGAAGAAAAACCGCCATGACCGACGTTGACTCCGCTCCAAACAGCTAAGTCCCTATTTATATTTAAAATTTTAAAATTTTAATGATCATGAGATTAAGATTGGTTCACTCATATCCTGAGTCTTTTACCGCTTTCACTGTTGGTCATATCTTTCCCACGATTTGCCTCGCGCTCGTGAAAAACTTTGTACTGTTTTTGCCGCTTAAGGCTCCAGTACGCTGCAAATTTTCCGCCTTCGGGCGTTAGCTTAAGTTTTCTGGCCTACACGTTTTCTGTTGTTTTATGTGTGGATTCCTTAGTAGTGACATCTCGGTACTTAAAACCGGCCTCTGTTTCTGAGGTTCTTGATTGTTTCGCTATTAAGCGCTATCGCCTCAGCAAGATGTTCTGTGTTTAAAGTTTGCCGTCTCGCGAAAAGTCAAGCATATAAACCAGAAGAACGGATAAACCAGCACTTGCTTAAAACATATAAATTACATTAACTGTTCAAGATAGTAGAGTTTTTTCCACCTTGACTGTTTTATGTTGTTCAACTGCTGCATAGTTTCAGCTTTAAAACATTTGTTCAAAGGCCGTTTTTGTTCCGCCTTACATTTGTTCGTTGAACATGATCAAAGAAACAATTTAATACAAATATGTTTTTATGTTTATATCTCATGTACATGACACTTGGACGTACAATAGTTCTCGATTTAAGGTGTTTTCAAGCAGACCTAGCAATCGCAAGAAGCCCAAGGGAAGTTAGCTGGATCCATATGAGATAAGGTTAGGTGGATCCGTAGCATGCACAGCTGGAAAAGCAACTTGAGTCTTGATTCCGCTATGCTTAGCCGGAACCAACCCTCGGGGGCTGCGATTTTGATCTTAAGTGAAAAGTGTGTTTCCTTTCGAGTATTAGTGCTGGAAATTTCCGCCTAGATGCTTGGGATTTACACTATTTTGATCACATATAAAGATAAAGCTACTCTAAGAGCTCCAATCCGGATTTTCAAGTAAATTCACCTTGGCGCTCGGGGGCTACATCGATGAAGTTCTCTTTGGAGCAACTAACCGAAAAATTTCCACCTTGACGCTTGGGGGCTAAGTTTTCGAGCATCGAGTCTCCTTGGAGCAAGCCGACTCAACGCTCGGGGGCTACATACATATGGTTATGTCAAGAAAAATTTCAAAGATGGCGAAAATCTGGCTAACTAGTCGGATCCGCACCTAATTTTTTGGTAGTCGGATCCGCACCTTAATTTTTTGGTAGCCGGATCCGCACCTAGTTTTTTGGTAGCCGGATCCGCACCTAATTTTTGGTAGTTGGATCCGCACCTCAATTTTCGGTAGCCGGATCCGCACCTAATTTTTTGTTAGTCGGATCCGCACCTATATTTTGGCTAGTCAGATCTGAACCTACATTTGGCTAGTTGGATCCATACCGAAGATTACGTTGGATGGTGTCTTCGAAGAATCTGACCATTGGATCATGAAGTTTTCGACCAATACTTGGTTGGAGATATGAAGTTTGGACTCCTTCAAGATTCTGTATTATTCGTTCCAGCCAAAGGATGAAGATACATGCGCAAGCTGAGCTGGATGGAAGAACGGTTAATCTTGGAGAACTCCGGGGGCTACTGTTGTGGATATACTTCATAGGTATACCATCGACATGGTCCGATTCCGGCAAGCCCGGGTGGCCCACAGATGGTGGTGATAGCATATGGCCCACCGGGCAGCCCGATTGTTGTTGATCAAGATGGAAGATGTCCAACCCGGGAACAAGGAGTCGGATCCGAACCGCCCTACGAAGGTAGCCGGATCCGAACCGCCCTACGAAGGTAGCCGGATCCGAACCGCCCTACGAAGGTAGCCGGATCCGAACCGCCCTACGAGGTACCCGGATCCTAACCGCCCTAGGAAGGTAGCCGGATCCGAACCGCCGTACGGAGGTACCCGGATCCGAACCGACCTACGGAGGTACCCGGATCCGAAGAGGTCTATGCCGGGAGTCGGATCCGTGAAGGCCCATGAAGGAAGCCGGATCCGTGGAGGCCCATAAGGAACCCGGATCCGGTACGACGTAGATGGAAGGCGGATCCTTGACGTACACGGCAAGACATTGTACCGTAGTTAGGCAACCTGTAATCCGGCTAGGACTCTCCATGTAAACCCTAGATCCGTGCGCCTATATAAGCCGGATCCCGGGAGCCCTGAGGGGGGATCTCGAGCTAGAAGCGAGACAACCACAACTCATTGTAACAACGCGAAAGCACCCAGATAATTCCAGACAAGCAGCAGTAGGCCCTGTCATCGTGCAAGTGTTCCGAAGCTGGGTAAATCGCGTACCACCGTCCCGTGTGCACTCCGCCCTATGGCCCCTACTTCTTCTTTCCCTCGTGAGGATCCCTCCTCCGGGGTACCGTCGAATAGGCAACGACACTTACCTCCCCGGCAACGGCGCCAGAAAAGTGCTTGATGTCTACGGGTGCTTCTATTCTTGTAGACAGTGTTGGGCCTCCAAGAGCAGAGGTTTGTAGAACAGCAGCAAGTTTCCCTTAAGTGGATCACCCAAGGTTTATCGAACTCAGGGAGGAAGAGGTCAAAGATATCCCTCTCGAGCAACCCTGCAATCACGATACAAGAAGTCTCTTGTGTCCCCAACACACCTAATTCACTTGTCAGATGTATAGGTGCACTAGTTCGGCGAAGAGATAGTGAAATACAAGTAGTATGGATGTATATGAGTGGTAATAGCAATCTGAATAAAATATGGCAGCGAGTAAACATGCAACAGAACGAGTAAATAAACGGAGATTCGATGTTTGGAAACAAGGCCTAGGGATCATACTTTCACTAGTGGACACTCTCAACATTGATCACATAATAAAACCACTCTACACTCTCTTGTTGGATGATGAACACCATTCATTGTGTAGGGCTACAAGAGCACCTCAATGCCGGAGTTAACAAGCTCCACAACATTCGATGTTCATATTTAAATAACCTTAGAGTGCATAATAGATCATTGCAATTATACCAAGTACTAACATAGCATGCACACTCGTCACCATCACACTATGAAAGGAGGAATAGATCGCATCAATACTATCATAGTAATAGTTAACTCCATAATCTACAAGAGATTACAATCATAACCTACGCCAAGAACTACATGATGCACACACTCGTCACCATTACATCATGAAGGAGGAATAGAGTACTTTAATAACATCACCAGAGTAACACATAGATGAATAGTGATACAAAGCTCATATGAATCTCAATCATGTAATGCAGCTCATGAGATCATTGTATTGAAGTACATAGGAGAGAGATTAACCACATAGCTACCGGTACAGCCCTTAGCCTCGATGGAGAAATACTCCCTCCTCATGGGAGACAGCAGCGTTGATGAAGATGGCGGTGGTGTCGATGGAGAAGCCTTCCGGGGGCACTTCCCCGTCCCGGCGGCGTGCCGGAACAGAGACTCCTGTCCCCCAGATCTTGGCTTCGCGATGGCGGCGGCTCTGGAAGGTTTCTCGTACCGTGGCTTTTCCGTATCGAAGATTTAGGTCAGGGAGCTTTAAATAGGCGAAGAGGCGGAGTCGGAAGGGTTACGGAGCCGCCACACAATAGGGGGCGCGCCCCCCCTTTGGGCCGCGCCGCCACCCTGTGTGGGCCCCCTGTGGCTCTCCTCTGGTCCCTCTCGGGTGTTCTGGAAGCTTCGTGGAATTATAAGATGCTGGGCGTTGATTTCGTACAATTCCGAGAATATTTCCTTTGTAGGATTTCTGAAACCAAAAACAGCAGAAAACAGCAACTGGCCCTTCGGCATCTCGTCAATAGGTTAGTTCCGGAAAATGCATCAAAACGATATAAAGTGTGAACAAAACATGTAGGTATTGTCATAAAACAAGCATGGAACATCAGAAATTATAGATACGTTGGAGACGTATCAATAACCATGGTGACCACTGGATTCAGTGATTTGTAGTACTGCTAAATTATGCATGGTTCAGTCGGATGGTACAAGACATAGCCACTCCTTCATAGAAAAAAAAGTGGCACAGATGGACGGCTGCTTATGCTCATACAAATATACCCAGCAGAGAATGTATGCGTTGTGTAAACTAACCTGCAGGTTTACTATGCAAAACTTTATGTTTGCATTCCTGTGTTTTATTCTAATTAAATTGCCTAAACAGAAATCCTCCCAGAGGAGGTATGGAGGAGGAATATGTGAAGAGGATGAGTAACTTTCTAAACAGAAATCCTCCCACACAAAGTATATTATATTTAAAACTTGTCATTTACAGACACATCGATGCAGCATATTAGAATGCCCCGGCACAATGAATCTCAAAATGACATTGCCTAGAATAGAATGGTTACTAAATCACAATCTATGCAATATGAACATAGTCAGTTCTAATGTGATCCAAAAATCGTCAGATAACAAAAAAGTATCAGCTTACAAACCACCGTAACATATGTATGGTCGAGGTAATAATTTCCTTCTTTGAGATTTTTAAACTCTGAACAGCTAATAGAACCATACCAAAAAGAATAGAGCTCCCCAATTTATTAGCGTCAACCCTCGCCATGTCCAAAAAAAATCGGCGGTGCATAAGTTCTAATACACTTGGAGCAAAAAACATAGGAAAAATGTCAGAAAGTACTACAAGTAGATATAAGAATGGCAGAATAAAAGCATTATAAAAGGTAGAGCTATAAACATGAGAATTAAAACCAACAATAACATCAATGTAATCTAATTTTGTACTCCAGGATCCAGACCTTTAAGTATCAAACAATTAAGTTCATCTTTCATGGAGGCACAGGAGATTGGTACAGAGTTAAGATATTACTCTAAACATGGTCTTACCCTTGGCCGAGAAAGACAATATGCATATGGACTCATCCTGTAACCAAAACAAATCTAAGTATCTCTTTCAGGATAAACTGTCGCCATGGCCTGCGAGAAATTGGTTTCTCCGTGATGGTAATCAGCGAGCACTCTCAATTAGCTTCCCAACTGCTACCAAAGGACAGGTTCAAGTATCCTTGTTTCCTGGAGAGAAAAAGGAAGATATGATAGTACAACAGCCATCGGTACAGAAAAAATATACAGATGCACAATTTCACATTGGTTGAGGAGAGATTACCTAAGGTGAGAGTCAACCACGTCAGACACAATTTCACATCAATTGAGAAGAGATAACTTGATATGAGTAACCCGTCAATGGATGCAAGATGTGAGAAAACTATGCTGCTAGCTGTTAGCCTAATCTAAGCTCATGTCACGTAACTTTAGTTTACTTGTTTTTCCTGTTAATAAGCAGTGTGTGGCAACGTCTAGGTTCCCGCTCGTGCTAGTAGTGGCTGGACTACTTCGACGCACGTCCTAGTCTTTCTCCTTGTTTTGCTCCCGATCGTGAGCTGCTCTGATTCACGTCGTGGGATGGCGCGACTATAGCGGATCACTTGCACTGCTATCGGGAGGTAGTTAGAGCTCTGTAATCGTTCTAATAAGAGAATAGAGAAGCACAGAAAAGCTGCACGCATTAGCAGCACAAAACCACTTCGTTGTCTCCCTGTTAACTGACGAAACTGTCAAGTGTTTCAGGTTTTACAACTACATTTGGTATCAGAGCCCCGTCGGATCTAGGGATGTCGACGTCCGCCGATCGAGCGGCCGCAGCGGAGAAAGCCAAGGGGGCACAGGTGCCGAGCGCTACCGCGGGCGGGTCCAAGCCGCCGCCGGAGCCGCGCCGCACCTCCGTGTCCCCGACTCCGCGGCGAGGGCGAAGCCTGTTCCGTGGCGGCGGCAACGAGATCGTCGTCAGGGAACGGGTGGTGCGCGAATCCGGCGGCAACCCGCAGTACCCAACCCTCACGCGCACCAACTACGCTGAGTGGGCAATGGTGATGCGGGTGCAACTGCAAGCGGCCCACCTATGGGACGTGATTGAGTTTGGCGCAGAAGAGGAAGGGGATGATCGTGCGGCGCTCGCGGCCCTCCTCCGCGCCGTCCCGCAGAAGCTGGTCTGGACGCTGGCGGTCAAGGACTGCGCCAAGACGGCCTGGGAGACCATCAAAACGATGCGTCTTGGCTCGGAGAGAATCCGGGAGGCAAAGGCCCAAACGCGACGACGCGAATACGAGGAGCTCCGGTTCAAATCCGGGGAGAGCGCTGAGGACTTCGCGCTGCGCCTGACGGCGGTCATCAACGACCTCGAGCTGCTCGGCGACCCGGTCGACGAGTACAAGGCGATCCTAAAGTACCTCCGCGTCACGCCGCGCAGGTACAGGATGATGGCGATGGCGATCGAGCAGACGGTCGATCTGCGCACGCTCACCATCGAGGACCTCACCGGCCGGTTCACAACTACCGAGGAGGGGTACAGGCTCGACGACGAGGTCACCGATGGCGCGGGCAAACTCCTGCTCACGGAAGAGGAGTGGGCCGCGTGCCAGAACGTGCGCACAGGGTGTTCGTCCGGTGGCGAGAGAAAGGGGAAACCTCAGGGCAAACCCAAATCGCCGGGCGGGGATGGCACCAAGTCTGCGCCAGACGGCGGAGGTAGCAGCGGTGGCTCCGGCGAACGCCGTAAAGGCAACTACCGGTACTGCGGGAAACCTGGCCACTTGGCCAAGGAATGCCGTAGAGCGCAACGCGACCGCGAGCAGAAGAAGAAGCAGGAGACGGCAAACCTGGTGCAGCCCGGAGATGATCACGCCGGTGGCCTCCTCATGGCGGAGGTCAACGAGATCGTGGCAACACAAGTCGTGTTCCCGAACGAGGAGAAGGTAATTCCAGTTCCCTCTCCCGACGGTGTGTGGTTCTTTGACACCGGTGCAAGCAGCCACATGACCGGCGAGCGGCATATGTTTGCCACGATGGACGTCGCTGTGCAAGGCACAGTAAAGTTCGGAGATGGGTCACTCGTCGCAATCCGCGGCCGTGGCACCGTCGTCTTACGCAGCCAAAGCGGAGAGCACCGGGCGCTCTCCAACGTCTTCTATATCCCGAGCCTGAGGAGCAACATCATCTCCGTCGGGCAATTGGACGAGGGTGGCTGCGCAATCGGCATAAAGGACGGCGTCATGATCATCCACGACCCTACGCGAGCGCACTGCTCGCCCGTGTCAAACGCACGGGGAGCCACCTGTACACCGACATCCTCACCATCGACGCGCCGACGTGCCTCGCTGGCCAAGGGCGACGACCTATCATGGCGCTGGCACGCTCGCATGGGGCATCTGCACTTTCGTGCGCTGCGCACCATGTCGACGAAGCAGCTGGCACGAGGGATGCCAGAGATCGACCGTGTCGAGGAGTACTGCGACGGGTGCGCCCTCGGCAAGCAACATCGAACGCCATTTCCTCAGGCAGCGGCGTTCCGCGCGGAGCAAGGACTCGAGCTCGTCCACACCGACATCTGCGGGCAAATCACGCCCACGTCGCCCGCAGGTAACAAGTATTTTCTGCTTGTTGTTGATGATCATTCTCGCTACATGTGGATAGAGCTCCTCAAGTCCAAGGACGAGGCATTTCAACGCTTCAAAAGGATCCAGAAGATGGCCGAGTTGGAAGGAGGCTGCAAGCTGCGCGCCTTCCGCTCCGATCGAGGTGGGGAGTTCAACCCCGGCGAGTTCCGTGCGTACTGCGAGGAGCTTGGCGTCAAGCACTACACCACGGCACCCTACTCGCCCCAACAAAACGGCGTCGTCGAACGCCGAAATCAGACAGTCGTCGAGATGGCGCGCTGTCTGATCAAGAGCATGGGCATGCCATCATTCTTCTAGGCAGAGGCTGTGACCACTGCCGTCTACATCCTCAACTGTACGCCAACGAGGAGCCTCGAGGGTGTCACGCCGTACGAAGCGTGGCACAGCCGTAAGCCCAATGTGTCGCACCTGCAGACATTTGGGTGCACAGTTCACGTGAAGACCGTCGGCCCTGGCATCACCAAGCTGTCGGATCGCTCCACTCCAATGGTGTTTGTGGGGTACGAGGCCGGCTCCAAGGCCTACCGTGTCTACAACCCGGCGACGAAAAAGGTGGTGATCACCCGTGATGCCATCTTCGAAGAGAACCGTGAAGGAGATATGCCCTAGAGGCAATAATAAAAGTGGTTATTATTTATATCTCTATGTTTATGATAAATGTTTATATGTCATGCTATAATTGTATTAACCGAAACATTAGTACATGTGTGATATGTAGACAACAAGAAGTCCCTAGTATGCCTCTTAAACTAGCTTGTTGATTAATGGATGATTAGTTTCATAATCATGAACATTGGATGTTATTAATAACAAGGTTATATCATTATATGAATGATGTAATGGACACACCCAATTAAGCGTAGCATAAGATCTCGTCATTAAGTTATTTGCTATAAGCTTTCAATACATAGTTACCTAGTCCTTATGACCATGAGATCATGTAAATCACTTATACCGGAAAGGTACTTTGATTACACCAAACACCACTGCGTAAATGGGTGGCTATAAAGGTGGGATTAAGTATCCGGAAAGTATGAGTTGAGGCATATGGATCAACGGTGGGATTTGTCCATCCCGATGACGGATAGATATACTCGGGCCCTCTCGGTGGAATGTCATCTAATGTCTTGCAAGCATATGAATGAGTTCATAAGAGACCACATACCACGGTACGAGTAAAGAGTACTTGTCGGGAAACGAGGTTGAACAAGGTATGGAGTGATACCGAAGATCAAACCTCGGACAAGTAAAATATCGCGTGACAAAAGGAATTGGTATCGTATGTGAATGGTTCATTCGATCACTAAAGTCATCGTTGAATATGCGGGAGCCATTATGGATCTCCAGATCCCGCTATTGGTTATTGGTCGGAGTGAGTACTCAACCATGTCCGCATAGTTCACGAACCGTAGGGTGACACACTTAAAGTTGGATGTTGAAATGGTAGTTCTTGAATATGGAATGGAGTTGGAATATTTGTTCGAAGTCCCGGATGTGATCCCGGACATCACGAGGAGTTCCGGAATGGTCCGGAGAATAAGATTCATATATAGGATGTCATTTTATGTGAATAAAATGTCGCGGAAGGTTCTATGGAAGGTTCTAGAAGGTTCTAGAAAAGTCCGGAAGAAACCACCAAGGAAGGTGGAGTCCACATGGGACTCCACCTCCATGGCCGGCCAACCCTAGTGGGGGAGGAGTCCCAAGTGGACTCCCCCTTAGGGGGCCGGCCACCCCCACATGGGAGGTGGAACTCCCACCTTGGTGGGAGTCCTAGCTTGGCTAGGTTTCCCCCCTCCTATGGAAGGTTTTTGGTTCGGGTCTTATTCGAAGACTTGGACACCACCTCTTGGGGTTCCACCTATATAATGAGGGCCAAGGGGAGGGGGCCGGCCACCTCAAACACCACCAAGGTGGCCGCACCCCTATAGTGGCCGGCGCCCCCTCTCCCAAACCCTAGCCGCCCCGCTCCTCCACTTCCCGCACGCTTAGCGAAGCTCCGCCGGACTTCTCCACCACCACCGACACCACGCCGTCGTGCTGTCGGATTCAAGAGGAGCTACTACTTCCGCTGCCCGGCTGGAACGGGGAGGTGGACGTCGTCTTCATCAACAACCGAACGTGTGACCGAGTACGGAGGTGCTGCCCGTTCGTGGCGCCGGAACCGATCGTGATCAAGATCTTCTACGCGCTTTTGCAAGCGGCAAGTGAACGTCTACCGCAGCAACAAGAGCCTCATCTTGTAGGCTTTGGAATCTCTTCAAGGGTGAGACTCGATACCCCCTCGTTGCTACCGTCTTCTAGATTGCATCTTGGCTTGGATTGCGTGTTCGCGGTAGGAAAATTTTTGTTTTCTATGCAACGTTATCCTACGGTGGTATCGAGCCGTGTCTATGCATAGATGGTTGCACGAGTAGAACACAATGGTTTTGTGGGCGTTGATGCTCTTGTTATCTTTAGTTGAGTACTTTGCATCTTTATGGCATAGTGGGATGAAGCGGCTCGGACTAACTTTACATGACCGCGTTCATGAGACTTGTTCCTCGTTCGACATGCAACTTGTATTGCATAAGAGGCTTTGCGGGTGTCTGTCTCTCCTACTATAGTAAAGATCCAATTTACTCTTCTATTGACAACATTAGTATCAACGTTGTGGTTCATGTTCGTAGGTAGATTAGATCTATATCGAAAACCCTAAACCACGTAAAATATGCAAACCAAATTAGAGAGCGTCTAACTTGTTTTTGCGGGGTTTGGTGATGTGATATGGCCATAATGTGATGATGAATATGTATGAGATGATCATTATTGTATTGTGGCAACCGGCGGGAGCCTTATGGTTGTCTTTAAATTTCATGTTGAGTAGTATTTCAAAGTAGTTGTAATAGTTGCTACATGGAGGACAATCATGAAGACGGCGCCATTGACCTTGGCGCTACGCCGACGATGATGGAGATCATGCCCGAAGATGATGGAGATCATGTCCGTGCTTTGGAGATGAAGATCAAAGGCGCAAAGACAAAAGGGCCATATCATATCACATATGAGCTGCATGTGATGTTAATCCTTTTATGCATCTTATTTTGCTTAGATCGCGACGGTAGCATTATAAGATGATCCCTCACTAAAATCTCAAGATAATAAAGTGTTCATCCTTAGTAGCACCGTTGCCAAGACTTGTCGTTTCGAAGCATCTCGTGATGATCGGGTGTGATAGAATCAACAAGTGCATACAACGGGTGCAAGCCGATTTTGCACATGCGGATACTAAGGTGGCCTTGACGAGCCTAGCATGTACGGACATGGTCTCGGAACACGTGATACCGAAAGGTAGAGCATGAATCATATGATTGATATGATGAACACTTTGAGTGTTCGCCATTGAAATTACACCTTGTCTCGTGATGATCGGACTATGGTGTGGTGGATTTGGTTCGTGTGATCACTAAGACAATGCGAGGGATATTGTTTTGAGTGGGAGTTCACCTAGATTTTTAATTATATTGAATTAAAATTTGAACTCAATTTGTCATAAACTTAGTCTAAACTATTGCAAATATATGTTGTAGAGATGGCGTCCCCAATCAATTTTAACCGGTTCCTAGAGAAAGAAAAGCTTAAGAGCAACGGTAGCAACTTCACCGACTGGATTCCAGTCATGTGAGGATCTTCCTCTGCGGCGGAAATCTGCAATATGTGCTTGATGCACCGCTAGGTGACCCTCCTGCGAAGCCGAAACCGATGAAGTAAAAGCTGTTTACGAGACTCGGAAAACTCGGTACTCTCAAGTTCAGTGTGCCATCCTGTGCAGGCTGGAATCCGATCTTCAAAAACGTTTTGAGCACCACGATCCTCATGAGTTGATGAAAGAGTTGAAGACTATTTTCGAGACTCATGCGGCCGTGGAATGCTATGAAGCATCGAAACATTTCTTCAGTTGTATGATGGAAGAAGGCAGCTCCATTAGTGAGCACATGCTCGCCATGACCGGGCATGCGAAGAAACTCGATGACTTGGGAATAGTGATTCCTAACGGATCGGGGATTAATCGTGTCCTTCAATCATCGCCACCAAGTTACAAGAACTTTGTGATGAACTACAATATGCGAGAACATGAACAAGGAGTTACACGAACTCTTTGGCATGCTAAAAGCTGCTGAGATTGAGATCAAGAAAGAGCACCAAGTGTTGATGGTCAACAAGACCACTAGTTTCAAGAAACAGGGGCAAGTCTAAGGGAAAATTCAAGAAGGGTGGCAAGAAAGCTGCCACGCCTCCTATGAAACCTAAGAACGGCCCTAAGCACGATGCTTGAGTGCTATTACTGCAAGGAGAAGGGACAACTGGAAGCGTAATTGCTCCAAGTATCCGGCTGATACGAAGAGCGGCCTTGTCAAGAAGAAGAAAGAAGGTATATTCGATATACATGTTATAGATGTTTATCTCATCGGTTCTCGTTCTAGTACACGGGTATTTGATATCGGTTCGGTTGCTCATATTCGTAACTCGAAACGGGAACTAAAGAATAAACGAAGACTACTGAAAGATGAAGTGACAATGCGCGTTGGAAATGGATCCAAAGTCGATGTGATCGGCTGTCGGCACACTTCCTCTACATCTACCTTCGGGATTAGTTTTAAGCCTAAATAATTGTTATTTTGTACCCGCGTTGAGCATGAACATTATATCTGGATCTTGTTTAATGCAAGACGGTTATTCATTCAAGTCTGAGAATAATGGTTGTTCTATTTTTATGAATAATATCTTTTATGGTCGAGCACCACAAAAGAATGGCTTATTTCTGTTAGATCTCGATAGTAGTGATACGCATATACATAACATTGATGCTAAGCGAATTAA
>NC_061510.1:125843296-125863832 GCF_022539505.1 Lolium rigidum
CCGGCCACCCCATGGGAGGTGGAACTCCCGCCTTGGTGGGAGTCCTAGCTTGGCTAGGTTTCCCCTCCTATGGAAGGTTTTTGGTTCGGGTCTTATTCGAAGACTTGGACACCACCTCTTGGGGTTCCACCTATATAATGAGGGCCAAAGGGGAGGGGGCCGGCCACCTCAAACACCACCAAGGTGGCCGCACCCCTATAGTGGCCGGCGCCCCCCTCTCCAAACCCTAGCCGCCCCGCTCCTCCCACTTCCCGCACGCTTAGCGAAGCTCCGCCCGGACTTCTCCACCACCACCGACACCACGCCGTCGTCTCGTCGGATTCAAGAGGAGCTACTACTTCCGCTGCCCGCTGGAACGGGGAGGTGGACGTCGTCTTCATCAACAACCGAACGTGTGACCGAGTACGGAGGTGCTGCCCGTTCGTGGCGCCGGAACCGATCGTGATCAAGATCTTCTACGCGCTTTTGCAAGCGGCAAGTGAACGTCTACCGCAGCAACAAGAGCCTCATCTTGTAGGCTTTGGAATCTCTTCAAGGGTGAGACTCGATACCCCCTCGTTGCTACCGTCTTCTAGATTGCATCTTGGCTTGGATTGCGTGTTCGCGGTAGGAAAATTTTTGTTTTCTATGCAACGTTATCCTTCAAACCGTCCTTGGGACTGGAACTCACCGGGCGCGACCTCGACGCGCACGACGCAGGGCGAGGAGGTGCAAAGAGTGCCCAGTACAGACATGGTGCACGACACCTTCACTGTGGTGTACACCACAGAGGAAGGCCAAGAGGAGATGGATACCGGTGCAGGCACGGTGGTGTTGTCCCCTTCTCCAGCTCATGGGACACCCACCAGCCTGACCTCGACACCGTCCCCGTCATCCGAGCCATGCACTCCAGCAGCAGAGGGTGGGATCAGGTGGGCAACACCTCCCACACACGACGATGCCTGTCATGCCGACAGTGGCGCACCTCTGCGCTATCGACGTCTCTCCTGCATCCTTGATGAGATTGAGGGGGAGACAGAGCATGAGTCGTCAGAACACCTATTGCTGAGTGCTGAGGAGCCGAACAACATTGATGAGGCTCTCAGTGACACAGCCTGGAAGGCAGCCATGGATGATGAACTGAATTCCATTGATGAGAACAAAACCTGGGAGTATACCTCACTGCCTGCAGGTCAAAAGGCCATTGGATTAAAATGGGTGTACAAGGTTAAGAGAGCTCCTGAAGGAAAGATTGTCAAGCACAAAGAAAGGCTGGTGGCCAAGGGCTATTCACAGCGTCAGGGTGTGGACTTTGAAGAAGTTTTCGCGCCAGTTGCAAGAATGGAGACAGTGAGGCTTCTCCTTGCAATGGCAGCTCACTGTGGATGGGAAGTTCATCACATGGACGTGAAATCTGCATTTCTCAATGGTGATTTGGCAGAGGAAGTCTATGTCTCGCAGCCACCAGGGTATACTGCCATTGGCAAAGAACAACAAGTGCTGAAGTTGAGCAAAGCTCTGTATGGCCTACGGCAGGCCCCAAGAGCTTGGTATGCCAAACTACATGACACTCTTGACAAGCTCGGATTCACCCGTAGCCCACTGGAACATGAAGTATACCGGCGTGGCAGCTCCACCTCATTTCTGCTGGTGGGAGTCTATGTAGATGATCTTATCATCACAGGGACAGAGGCTGCTGCAATTCAGGAATTCAAGTCACAGATGCAAGAGCTCTTTAAAATGAGTGATCTTGGTCTGTTGAGTTATTACCTGGGGATCGAAGTGAGTCAAGCTGGTGGCGAAATTACACTCTGTCAGAGAAGCTATGCAGCCAAGATCCTAGAAGCAGCAGGGATGACCAGTTGCAACAGCTGCAGTACACCAATGGAATGCAGACTGAAGCTGGTTAAGGAGGATGGCAGCAAGGCATTTGATGCCACACTGTACCGTAGTGTCATTGGAAGCCTGAGATACCTGGTGAATACTAGACCTGACATTGCTCATGCTGTGGGAATGGTGAGTCGATTTATGGAGAAGCCAAGCACAAATCATTGGGCAGCTGTCAAACAGATTCTCCGATACATTCAGGGCACCAAGAACTATGGGTGCAGATACAGAGCAGGGCATGCCTCTCCAGTCCTGCTTGGGTATAGCGACAGTGATCACGCAGGGGATTTTGGAGATAGAAAAAGCACCTCAGGTCAAGTATACTTTCTTGGCAACAACCTGGTGACATGGAGCTCACAGAAGCAAAAGAGTGTGGCAACTAGCTCCTGTGAGGCAGAGTACATTGCAGCTTCAAATGCAACATGCCAAGGGATTTGGCTAAGCAGATTGCTGGCAGAGATGGAGGGAACAGAACCTTCCATGTTCAAGCTCCTGATTGACAACAAGTCAGCAATTGCCTTGGCCAAGAACCCTGTTCATCATGATCGGAGTAAGCACATCGATGTCAAGTACCACTCGATCCGCGAGCACATTGAGAAAGGAAGGGTGGAGGTTGCATATGTGAGGACTCACGATCAGCTAGCTGACATTCTAACCAAGGCTCTGGGGCGTGTTCGTTTCATTGAGATGCGCCAGAAACTTGGAGTCTCAGAATTCAGCAAGGAACATTGAGCTTAGGGGGAGAAATGTTAGCCTAATCTAAGCTCATGTCACGTTACTTTAGTTTACTTGTTTTTCCTGTTAATAAGAAGTGTGTGGCAACGTCTAGGTTCCCGCTCGTGCTAGTAGTGGCTGGACTGCTTCGACGCACGTCCTAGTCTTTCTCCTTGTTTTGCTCCCGATCGTGAGCTGCTCTGATTCACGTCGTGGGATGGCGCGACTATAGCGGATCACTTGCACTGCTATCGGGAGGTAGTTAGAGCTCCGTAATCGTTCTAATAAGAGAATAGAGAAGCACGGAAAAGCTGCACGCATTAGCAGCACAAAACCACTTCGTTGTCTCCCTGTTAACCGACGAAACTGTCAAGTGTTTCAGGTTTTACAACTACATTTGGTATCGAGCCCCGTCGGATCTAGGGATGTCGACGTCCGCCGATCGAGCGGCCGCAGCGGAGAAAGCCAAGGGGGCGCAGGTGCCGAGCGCTACCGCGGGCGGGTCCAAGCCGCCGCCGGAGCCGCGCCGCACCTCCGTGTCCCCGACTCCGCGGCGAGGGCGAAGCCTGTTCCGTGGCGGCGGCAACGAGATCGTCGTCAGGGAACGGGTGGTGCGCGAATCCGGCGGCAACCCGCAGTACCCAACCCTCACGCGCACCAACTACGCCGAGTGGGCAATGGTGATGCGGGTGCAAGCTGCAAGCGGCCCACCTATGGGACGTGATTGAGTTTGGCGCGAGAAGAGGAAGGGGATGATCGTGCGGCGCTCGCGGCCCTCCTCCGCGCCGTCCCGCCGAAGCTGGTCTGGACGCTGGCGGTCAAGGACTGCGCCAAGACGGCCTGGGAGACCATCAAAACGATGCGTCTTGGCTCGGAGAGAATCCGGGAGGCAAAGGCCCAAACGCGACGACGCGAATACGAGGAGCTCCGGTTAAAATCCGGGGAGAGCGCTGAGGACTTCGCGCTGCGCCTGACGGCGGTCATCAACGACCTCGAGCTGCTCGGCGACCCGGTCGACGAGTACAAGGCGATCCTAAAGTACCTCCGCGTCACGCCGCGCAGGTACGGGATGATGGCGATGGCGATCGAGCAGACGGTCGATCTGCGCACGCTCACCATCGAGGACCTCACCGGCCGGTTCACAACTACCGAGGAGGGGTACAGGCTCGACGACGAGGTCACCGATGGCGCGGGCAAACTCCTGCTCACGGAAGAGGAGTGGGCCGCGTGCCAGAACGTGCGCACAGGGTGTTCGTCCGGTGGCGAGAGAAAGGGGAAACCTCAGGGCAAACCCAAATCGCCGGGCGGGGATGGCACCAAGTCTGCGCCAGACGGCGGAGGTAGCAGCGGTGGCTCCGGCGAACGCCGTAAAGGCAGCTGCCGGTACTGCGGGAAACCCGGCCCTGGGCCAAGGAATGCCGTAGAGCGCAACGCGACCGCGAGCAGAAGAAGAAGCAGGAGACGGCAAACCTGGTGCAGCCCGGAGATGATCACGCCGGTGGCCTCCTCATGGCGGAGGTCAACGAGATCGTGGCAACACAAGTCGTGTTCCTGAACGAGGAGAAGGTAATTCCAGTTCCCTCTCCTGACGGTGTGTGGTTCTTTGACACCGGTGCAAGCAGCCACATGACCGGCGAGCGGCATATGTTTGCCACGATGGACGTCGCTGTGCAAGGCACAGTAAAGTTCGGAGATGGGTCACTCGTCGCAATCCGCGGCCGTGGCACCGTCGTCTTACGCAGCCAAGCGGAGAGCACCGGGCGCTCTCCAACGTCTTCTATATCCCGAGCCTGAGGAGCAACATCATCTCCGTCGGGCAATTGGACGAGGGTGGCTGCGCAATCGGCATAAAGGACGGCGTCATGATCATCCACGACCCTACAGAGCGCCTGCTCGCCCGTGTCAAACGCACAGGGAGCCACCTGTACACCGACATCCTCACCATCGACGCGCCGACGTGCCTGCTGGCCAAGGGCGACGACCTATCATGGCGCTGGCACGCTCGCATGGGGCATCTGCACTTTCGTGCGCTGCGCACCATGTCGACGAAGCAGCTGGCACGAGGGATGCCAGAGATCGACCGTTGGAGGCATCTATTATAGGTTAGATGACGATCTCCTATTTATGCTTAGGATTGTAATATTTGTCTATATATAGATGCAATAGAAAAGTTCCAGGGGTGGTCAATCTTCTCGCACCAACCAGTCTAAGTGAGTGACTAATCGTCTGTCATATGTGCAGCTTATAGTGTGACACGACCTACATGGTGACGCGGCTTCAACCATTACCACTCACTTCTTCGTTGTGCTCGTCAGAGCTGACGCTTGAGCTAAAGTTTTCTTTGTGTCTTCCCTATCAGGCCCCACGTACTACTGCACTCCCGTTTACCAGTCTGCACGAGGACAGTAGTGCTTCAGGCTTACAAAATGAATATTTCGCACCTTCTGAACTCCTGATCACTGCTGGTCGATCGCAATGGCAGCCTCATTTCCAATCAGGTACTGTCCGTGATCTCAGATCATATGATATGGCTGCCTGTAGTAAATCTGAGATATTGGATCTTTTCTCCTCTGTGATCGCTCGCTCACGAAATTGCTCTCTACAATTAAATGTAGCTTCGCGGAGGAAGCTCTCCCGCCCACCTTGACACCCGCCTCAGAGCAGCCACCTCTCCACGATGGCACAACCAGGTGTTACTTACTACTACTTGATTTGCTCTGTGATACATGTCCATCTTCATGTTTGTTTCTTTTGCTGCATGCGTGCGGCTAGAATTACTTTGCTCACATGCGTGCGGCTAGAATTGCAGACTCTACATGTCGTATACTTGCCCGTATGCGCAACGAGCGTGGATCGCCAGGAACTGCAAGGTACCTACGTACGGAGCTGATCTTCTGATCATACTCTTTTCACCAACACTGCAACACATGGTGAGCTGTTCTTCGTTGGTTATGCTCGCTTATGTTGTGCGTTTCTGTCTCGATTTGTTTGTGGCATCAGGGTTTACAGGGGAAGATCGTGTTAGTGCCGATTGATATGGCGGATAGGCCTGAGTGGTACAAGACTGTTAACCCAAAGAATCAGGTGCGGATACACAAAAATACGTATATGGTTCCCTATTTAAATTGTTAATGTTAAACTATGTGGGCAAATTACCATAATATTTGTATCCTTATTGAGTGATAGTAAGATTTTTTTCCTGTCAAGGTACCCTGCCTAGAACACAACAACAAAGTGATAGGAGAGAGTTTGGATTTGATCAAGTACATGGACAGCAACTTCGAAGGCCCCAAATTGTTTCCTGATGTGAGTTTATTAATTATAACAATTTTTTCCTCAAAGGCTGAAGTTGGCATGCACCTTCTTTTCTTTTCTTTTCTTTTCTTTTCTTTTCTTTTCTTTTCTTTTCTTTTCTTTTCTTTTCTTTTCTTTTCTGAAAAAGATGGATGACCTTAATTAGGATTCCGAGAAGCAAAGGCTTGCGGAGGAACTACTGGCTTATTCAGACACCTTCAATCAGGCGATGCTTGCCTCGCTGACCTCCAAAGGCGGTGTGACGGATGAAGCTGGCAAGAACTAATAACGTTCACTAAATTCAGTTGTAAATTCAATGTATGTGTATGCTGACCACTCACTTGTGAAGCATATGTTTTTCCCTGGTCAACAGTTGCTGCTGTGGACAAGATAGAGGATTTCCTTTCAAAATTTGATGATGGGCCCTTCTTCCTTGGCCAGTTCAGTCTTGTAAACCTCGCCGAGATCATTCAGTTCCCTAATGTAAACTGTTAATTTTCAGCCATTCAAATAATTTTTGACGTTTGATATTGGAATTGCATGGACTAGGTGGACATCGCATATGCACCATTTGTAGATGGATTCCAGGTGTTCTTCGCCGGCATACAGAACTACGATACCACTGCAGGAAGGCCTAACATACAGAGATTCATCGAGGTAGCAAATAAACCGAACATCTTCCTCCCTTCCGGTACATATTTCTAGTGATTTACTACTGACACAGGGAAAACATGTGACAGGAAATGGACAGCATTGCCGCCTATTCGAAGACCAAGCAGGACCCTCAAGAACTGCTTGCTCTCACAAGGAACAAGCTCGGGGTAAGGCATTCTAGCCGTGATTCGCTGGACTAACCAAGCAGCAGTGACATCGACAGTGCACTTGCAGTTACAATTTGTAAACTCAACTTGTGTACTCACTGAGATGGAGTTGTCATGCTTTTTTACCTGCAGATATAAGGATTTCCACTTGGATCTGGACAGACTGATGGCTGATGAAGGATGTAAAATACTACAACCAGCATCACCGCTCCGAGCGCAATAATTAATACTCCCTCCGTTCCAAAATGTAAGGCGTCTAAGGACTGGTCAAAAATCAAACTTTACTAACTTTGACCAAATATTTAGAAAAATATATATACATCTACAATATCAAATGGACATATTGAGAAAATATATTTTATGGTGAATCTATTTATGTTGATTCAGTACTGTAAATGTTTATATTTTTGTGTATAAACTTGGTCAAATTTAATAAAAATGTTAACTTTTGACTACTCCTTAGACGCATTACATTTTAGGACGGAGGGAGTAATAGATTTCTCGATCTCAACAAAATAAAAACAGTAATAGGTTTCTTAAGCCACCATGTAAAAAGTAGTAGTGCTAGTACTACTGTTTTGTACACTGGTTAGTTTGTAACGAAGTGTATTTGTGTCCATAAGCAACCAATAGTTGCTTGGACCCAAGCTGTCGAAATAAACAACAAAGCGTGCTTGGGAAATAAGCTCACTTTGTTTTGGAGTGGACACTACCGGCGGTACGGGTTGTATCGCACGGTACCATCCCTGTAATCCTTCTCACATCTGTAAGCTCCAGCGTCCCCTATATGGATTGAAGCAGTCTCCTAGAGCTTATGCTCATTTGAGTGCTCGTCTCCTTTAGCTCGGTTTCATTTCCTCTAAAACTGACACATCCCTCTTCATTTTTTATCACGATGGTATACAAGTTTTCATATTAGTTTATGTTGACGACATAGTCATTGCTGGCTCCACTCCAGCAGCTGTGGAGGGCTTGGTGTGCTCTCTCTACCACTTTTCCTATCACGCCGAGCTGGCGCCCATATCTGGGCCGAGCTGGCGCCGCCAGCCGCACCACCTACCATCTTACCTGTGGTTTCCACGCCACCAGGTTGAATCGCCGCCATCGAAAAGCCACTCCCCCCCCCCCTCCGCGCGATGGGGAAAGGCACCGCACGCACAATGCCCGGTGTCTCACACCGACGGTGGCGGCTGGCGAGAGCTGGAGGGAGGGTCACTAGGGTTTCACCCGTCGCTCGCAGGGGGCGAGCGAATCAGTCCGGATCAAGTGGCCCGCTGGGGCTAAGGGCCTAATCGGACGACACCATCTGCGTTGAGATCTCCTAAAGTACGCGGGACTCAAATTTGAAAGAGAGTCTAACTTCATATGACCGAGTCAATGCACATGCTTAGGGCTTTGCAGATTTCCAAAGAAGAGCTGCCTCTGTGTGTTGCGATGGCAGACTAAATATCACTACAGATCACATGTAAAAATTTAGGGAGGGTAAAAACTGATAATTTTGATACTAAATTGGTAATATGGATGAAAAATGTTAAATGGGGGTAGTTATTGTAAGAATTGTCATAGTAGAGGTAAAAATAGGAATTCACTCTTTTAGTTACTTCACGTTTTGAGTTTAGTTAATATCAAACTTTAAACAACAAATATTTTAAAAAAAATATCAACAACTACAATATCAGATCTATGGTATTAAAATCATCATAAAGTATATTTTTATATTATACAATTTGGTATTATGGATGTTGATATTTTTTCTATATTCATGATCAAACTTTACAAACTTTTACTTTGATTTAACCTGTAACACAAAGTAAATAAAAAAGAAGGGAGTACACCAGGGTCTTGTGCAATCACTAACAGACCGGGACCAGCCAACGGTAACATACACCGATGACGGCATTCAGAGGCACCCACCGATACCAGTGCCCGAGGGTCCACTTGACCTATTTGGCATGCGCATTGCTAGCTAGACGTGACCTTTTACTAACTTCATGTTTTTTTTCTAAAAGGAGAACATAGCCTGGTCTCTGCATCAATCGATCCACATAACCTTTTATTGTATAGTTTCAGATGTTCAGGAGATTTAAAGAGGACAGTTCATGGGCCACACAGGGTTACATGAAAATCAACCATCAAAATAATAAAAGCACAAGTAAACTATGCATCTTGTAATCTTCTTGCATGCCGCCAGCCACCTGGTTATAAATAGCCGCAACCGTCTACAGGTGGGTGCACCCAGAAACCGTATGCATTTATTGTGTCTTTGGAATAATGATAACCCATTTGTAGATCATGCAGGTAACCATATAAAAACTTAGGAGTTCCACCTTTGCTAAAGATAATAGTTCTGCAAAGACCAAATTAAAGCACACGTCATGTCCCGAATTTGTGCCTTCATTTTTTTCTACTCCATTTAGCCAATTTTTGAACATATTTGTGACATTGGTTGGTGGGGAGATGCTAAAGGTGAAATGCACCAGTGTCCAAATCGGGCGGCAAAAGGGAAACTAAAATATAAGCGATTAATAGACACCTCAAAGTCAAAAAGAGCACATTTTTAACACCCATTTCAACTGTGTTTTGCAAGATTATCTTTTGTTAGGATTATTTGTCTATGTAAGAACCACATAACCGGTACCTTCAGCTTTCAAATATACTTTCGTAAAAAAATACATGATCATTTCAAGAAATCTGCTATAAACATTTTATCCTGAACATGCTAGATGTAGTCAATTTCCATACAAATGTCTTCTTCATCAGATAAATGTATGAACATGAGGCACTGTACTAAATGTAATCAAAGCTTCCCATTTATTCCCTGATAAGCTCCTTCAAAATTTAATATTCAAAGGAGTTTCGGACAGCATGCGCGTCTAGGACCAAAATGTTTTTTCGACGCACAACATTATAAAGCGATGGGTATTGCTGAGCTAAAGGTACTACTTCCCCAGCTAAGTCGAGTGTTTTATTTTTATGTGGATCACGGGATAGCAATTCAGAATAGGTAGAAAAATCCAGTGTCCAAATCTGCCTACACATATATAGTTCACTGTTGTGCTGGTGCTTATGTTATGAATTGTGAATGTTTGTGAATGCCTGCGCAACCTGTCCATTGGCCCCTGGTGATATCGGAGATATGCTCCAATTCAGTGAATGTAAGCCTCGACTGGGACTAATTAGTTCATAAAAGGATTAATCGAGGGATATTGGGAGTTGGATAATTCAGTGAAGATGACGGTCATTGACTTTTTGGCTGGAGGATATAGCCTCATGGCGTGCATCACACGGAAGTAGGTCGCAATCTAAAACACGATCTAGCCGGCTGCTGAATTATCCTAGTCCTAGTCTTAATGTACATGCGGTTTTCTTTATTTTTTTAGCTGTGTGCATCTGTAATGATATTAATATATACTCCTTATAAAAAATATATATCTACATCAGCACTCTGTCGTTTACATGGAAGACGATAGGAAAGAGATGGTTCCACGTACGACTAGACTCTGTCATACACACTGAGAAAAGGAAGCGCAGACCTCTGCACCTGGGTTGCAGAAAAGAAACAGCCAAACAGTAAAATGAGGACATTTTTTTTCAATTATAAGATATGAAAAAGTTAAAAATAGTAAACGTATAGGACTGAGTTGCTATGTCTAGTTGAATCCTTCGGGAAGAGGATTTTTCTTATTGTGGTGATTTTTTTTATAAGGTCTAACCTAATGCATTTTTCCTATGATATTTTTACACTAGAGTATATGTTTTCTAACCGACGACGACACCATTTTTTTCATTAGAGCACCAAATGTATGATGACAACAAATCAGTCACTAGGATCTAACGAAGAAGATCCATATTTAATCGGCAACCACCCTAATGTCATCATGTAGGACCGTAGGAGATGTTTCCGCGAACGAGGTTCAGTGAGGCATGGCATGGCATTACAGTCACGATGCAACTATACTAACTTCGATCTTTATATATACTCCGCACAAGACATGGCAATATGGCATGGCATTACAGTCACGATGCACTGATCATCACGTCCACTACGCCGCCATGGAGCAACCTGCGTACTACCTCTGCCTCTTATCGGCTCTCATCCTCCCTCTCCTGCTCCTGAAGCTGTTCAGGAAGCGCGGCGGCAGCGATGGCCTGCGTCTGCCGCCCGGGCCATGGCGGCTTCCGGTCATCGGCAGCCTGCACCACCTGGCCAGCAGCCCGCTCGTGCACCGCGTCATGGCCGACCTCGCGCGCCGGCTGGACGCGCCGCTCATGTACCTCCAGCTCGGCGAGATCCCCGTGGTGGTGGCCACGTCCCCGGAGGCCGCCCGCGAGATCATGCGGACGCACGACACCGTCTTTGCCACTCGGCCCTGGAGCGCCACCGTCAAGATCATGGCCGCCGAGGGGCAGGGCCTCATCTTCGGCCGCTACGGCCCGCTCTGGCGTCAGCTCCGCAAGATCTGCATCCTGGAGCTACTCAGCGCGCGCCGCGTGCAGTCTTTCCGCCACATCAGGGAGGAGGAGGTGGGCCGCCTCGTGGCCGCCGTCGCGGCTTCGTCGTCGTCCGGCGAGACCGTGAACATCAGCGAGCGCATCTCCGTGCTCATCACCGACTCGACCATGCGGGCCATGATCGGGGACAGGTTCAAGAGAACGGAGGAGTTCATGCAGACGCTCGAGGTGTCGGTCAAGCTCGTCTCCGGGTTCAACGTCGGTGATCTGTTCCCGTCGTCGCGGCTCGCGAGCTTCATCAGCGGCACGGCGAGGTTGGCCGAGCAGAACCATCGCAAAAGCTTCGAACTCATGGACTACGCCATCAAGCAGCACGAGGAGAGGAGGGACGGCGCCGCGGTCCAAGGAGAGGACCTCGTGGACGTGCTCCTAAGGATACAGAAGGAGGGTGGCCTCGAGGTGCCTCTTACCATGGGAGTTATCAAAGCTGTTATACTTGTAAGTACGTTAGCTTTGTTTTTCTTCTACTTTTCTTCTCTGTTTCAGAATATACTTCTCTCATCTCAAAAAAGAATATACTTCTCCTCCGCGATGCGAATTTTGGATGTACCATGGGAGTATATATGTTTCATGATAGATTAGTAGTATTACCAATTTGTTGTTGTCAATCTTGAATTTCTTCTAAATATATGTCGTCAAACAAACAAAAAAGTTTGGCAAACATAGATCCAAGAAGGACAAGTATCTTGAAACAATATGCAGTACTCTAGTTAGCAGGACACAACTGTTTTTTTTTTTTTTTTTTGCGATGAACTGTCTTTTATTTTGCTTGTTCTTTACTTCTGTTCACTTTGAACCCATGAACAGCTATATGGTGTGTTCCCTATTATTCTAGGATTGACCACTAAGGGTGACAATTCCTTTAGTGTAAAGAGCAAGCACCAGTTCCTGAGTGTAAAACGGCATATTGCAGGATCTATTTAACGCCGGGAGTGAGACATCAGCGACCACGCTCCAATGGGCTATGTCGGAGCTCATGAGGTACCCAAGTGTGATGAAGAAAGCGCAAGCCGAAGTACGCACCAATCTCCAAGGAAAGCCTAAGGTAACCGAGGATGACTTGGCCAATTTTAAGTACCTTAAACTCGTCATCAAGGAGACAATGAGGCTGCATCCGGCCGGCCCATTGCTTCTCCCAAGGGAGGCCATGGAGACTTGCAAAATCCTTGGGTACGATGTACCCAAGGGGACCACGGTGTTGGTTAATGCATGGGCGATCTGCAGAGACCCTAAACACTGGAAAGACCCCGAAGAGTTTAAGCCAGAGAGGTTTGAGTCTGGCATGGTGGACTTCAAAGGAACAAACTTTGAGTACATACCGTTCGGGTCAGGGCGGAGGATATGCCCTGGAATGGCATTTGCAGAAGCCAGCATGGAGATCGTGCTTGCATCACTTCTCTACCACTTCGACTGGGAGCTTCCAGGGGGGCAAACGCCGGATGAGCTCGACATGTCAGAAAAGATGGGCCTCACCGTCCGGCGGAAGAACGACCTATACCTACATGCTAGGGTTTGTGTGCCCTTGGTTTGATTTGCACTTGTACGTGTTTATTCATATGTGATCATGAATTTTCATGTACCATTAATTGCTCTTCATGTGCATTTCTTGAATGCGATCACAATAAAGACATACTTATTATATCATTAGAAATACCAACACCAGGTAAGTATCGAGTTATGTGTGTTACCGTTCAGGTGCTACCACTAGAGGAAGGGTATCATCCATGGGCGCTTAACCCCTTGCACTACTAGGTCAACTGGGAGATTTCCCTTGGCCATCCCCAGATTTGACGAACAATTATCATGTGGTTCTATTCTGATGATTTTGTTTCTAGGTTGACATTGCATGTGTCATTCATCGAAAAGCTTCAAATAGCCTTGTCTGGTATGAAGAACTACGATATCACCAAGGGAAGAGCAGACCTTCAAGTCTCTCCCGCAGTCCACGTCGCCCTTGCGAGGGCGGCCCTAGGGGAGACCCAAGCCCTAGCCTCTGACACCCCTCCTTTCTTCCTCTTCCCTTCGCGCTGTCGCCGGAGGACGCTGCCGGGCGAAGCCGCGATGCGGCCGACGGCGGCGGTGGGGCTCCTCATACTGCTCCCCCCGGCGTCCCGCATTTCATTTTGGTTGGCATTGGTTTTTTATGGTATCACTGGTCCACCTTGCCCCTTATTGTCGGCATGTTGTGCACGGGGGAGCATGGGGTGGTGTCAAAGTTTGGATCTAGCTTGGGGTTGGTGTCGACCATGGCGCGAGATCTCATGGTGGCTGCCAGCGACGCCCCCTCCCTCTCCTCTCGACTTCCTCTCGCGAGGGAGCCAGTCTGAGGCATGCTTGGGATCTGGCGGGGAAAGTATGGGTACCCCCCCCCCCTTCAACCAGATCTAACAAGCGTTGGGGTGGTGCATTTCGATCTCGCTCTCTCTTAGGATGGCTGGCCACCATTGCCTTGTGGGGTTTTTGAACTACAAGTTCTACAAGGAAGCCCGAGGATTCAGCTAAACACCGATGGCTCGACCTGAACCTTCAAACGCCGAGATCCGGCTAGAAATATAAAGACATCATTGCGCTGCTTGTTTCTTTTCTTAGGCTTTAGCTATTCACCACATGTGTTTGTATTTCTAGCTGGTATTCCAAGTTTTTTTTTTTATGTTGTTGCTGCCATTGTAATTTTGGCCGGTTGATGTCTTTGTTAATTCAAAGTCAGGCTCTTTGAACCTTCTCCTTAAAAAAAATATCCTTCCGTATTCATTGAGATAATTCAGGATGACAGCTAGTAGATGAGATAATAGTATATGTTCACATGTCTGGAGGGCTTGTTCTGCCAAGGTTGAATTGTCTAGGGGTGTTCATCAATGGGTACTTTAAATGTCGGCAGGTAGGAGCACCAATTAGCTTATCATCATAACGTCACACATGACCTCCCGTTTGTCTAGTTTTATATAAAAAAAATTGTTGGTCAACACCCGTAATGCACTGTAAATCTGTAATGGAACTCAATTTCATGGAAATTCTTATTTGAGTAGAAAGTTCAACTCCAAGTCGGTATGTTACAGGAAGTTAACAAGGTCAATGCATATACAGAAACCAAACAGGACGCACAGCTCGTGCTTGATCAAATCAAGGAGAAGTTTGGCGCATGATACTTTCTTACTTTTAGCCTTTGTTCACGTTATCTTCCAAAATCCCACAACCTCAACCACAATTTCTTTTTGAATGTTCCCAACCACACTTACACACCAAATTTCGATCTCAGATTGCTTGAAGATGTGACCAATGATACGCACCATGCCATGACATGAACCACTGCAGCATAACAGATGAAGACTCGGAGCATGATTGTTTGTTACATGCCATATTTTGAATAAGAGATGCATATTGGCCTTAGAATAATTGTACTACCATACTGTAAACTTTCCTTGTCACCTTATTTTTTCAAATTTTGTGATCCGCAATTGCACTTTTCTGTAGTTTGAACTACTACTACCAACCAAACTCAGTGTCCAGCCCAGTGTCAAGCGTTGTGGCTCACGGGCATGTTTCTCTACAAGAACTACACGATGCTGAACAATCGTCTCTTGCATACTTGCGGCTGTCGTGACTTGTGACACGATCCATGGGGGTGACATGGCTACAGAGATTACCATTCGCTTCTTCTTTGATGTAATCATCAGAGCTGACGCTTGTGTTGTCATAAACATCCTTCTTAATAACGGATTAAGGATGTACAGTAAATCAATATGACCAGCCAGCCATCCTGCCTCGGTGCCTCCTCCAAGCGGAGTAGTAAAGTTTTTCTTGGAAGCAACTGTGCCGGAAGTGGTACGGTTTTGTACACTGATTAGCTGGTGATAAGTTTTTGTGTCGAAATAAACAACAAATTGTTTGGAGTGAAACTGTTGAACCAAGCTGCTTGTACTGTGAATAGAAATACTAGCATGAAAATACTAGGGAAAAAACAGTGCAACTAAACGGAGCACACCCAAAAAAATAAACATAAATCAGGACGTCTGGTTGCAGGACCATATAAAACAGTACATGTTTACCACTATGAATGGAAATGCTAGGAATATTGATTGGGAAGCACACTTAAACATCAATTTCCACTTTCTGATTGCTTGAAGATGCGACAAAGGATAAGCACCATGTCATGACATGCCAGGAAACAACTGCAGCATAACAGATGAAGACCCGGGAATGTGATTTGAGGATTCTTTCCATCGAGCGGGCATGCGGACTGGTTTAACAATTCCGACTAGTTCCCTATAAGAAAACAATGGCAACTCGTGATTTGTCTCAATATCTTAACATCGAGAAAACTGTCGGAGCTAAACAGACCAACTGATTAATTAAAAGTACTACTACATGCAAACAGCATTGCCCCTTAGATGAACTGCGGCCTCCTCAGCTTAGACATCCAAATGTAAAATGTACAGTAAATAAAAAGAACATCTGAATGATACAAATGTATGAACAGTCTAGTACACCCTGCAAAATATATATAAGGTAGTGCGCTAAACACTGCGATTGATAAAGCCTGATCAACCAGACTCTCATGTAAACAAAAGGGTGCAACTGATATTGATATGAGATAAGAGAACTGCAAAACGACCACAAGTGTAGACCAACAAACTGGTGAGTTGGTCTTTTGGAACATGCTCAAGTGTTCTTGGAGAAGCAGCAGTATGCGTTAAGTTTCAGGCACGCTTGGTTCTCAGCTAATGTTGAGACGACTACATTAGGCGAAGCGAGGGCCCTTCATACATATTTCTGGCCTGGAAAAACTTTGAAGCATCTGGAAGAACTCCTTGGCTTTTCTTTTGGGGACTGAGTCATGGAATGCTATTGTCATATTTTCTAGCGCTGTTGCCCAATCGAATAACCGTTTGATAAGAGCAGCTTCATGTTCAGTTCCATTCAGTTTATGGATTGTTACTTCTTGGAGGCAATTCAGCGCGAGTTCCTGGGTCTTCCAATTTGGGAGCTGATCGCAGACACAATCTGATGGGCATGCACTTTGTGCCTGAAACAAGGTGCATATCAGATAAATAAGATCAGCCAATAAGATTTAATGCCATGAAATAAGAACGATTGAACTAGTGGCAGGATATATAACATGTTTTTAACAAATTTACAAAACAACAATAAATGAAAAAAAAGTTTGAAGCCAACCTATTGCAGAGAATATGATTGTTCGAAGTCGGACAACAAACACATTAATACTTACACAGTCAGGTAGTATTGCGCAATCGATTAAGCATAGTGAACAAGATCTTAAATTATCCTTAGGCCATTGCCATTGTCTTATGCAATCTTTAAAAACAAATGCCAAAAGAATAATAGTACTACATTAATATTATCTCCTAAATCCTAGTATTTTTATGAAGATTGAGCCGGCCATTCAATGACTCAAGTCAAATTCATCTAACTGCCATATATTTTTAATAGGAGCTGCCAACACAGCAGGATCCTGTCGGGATGGTTCCTCCTCTAACTCACTGTCAGCCGCTTTCTCTTCCGTGACTTCCTCTGGCAGCCGCTGTCTCTTCACCATTCCTGTATCACCACCCCTGCCCCGATCCATGATGGCTGCCGGCAGCCGAGTTGTCTTGCAATGCCACCATTTCCTACTCTGCCTCCCCGTTCCACAACCGAACAATCAAAGCAACATGCCGCCCTCTCGAGAAAGAGGTCACCTGAGGACGATCTTGAAGAAGAGAAGACAAAATGAAGGAGGTATTCCGTTTCATTGTCGGAAAAAAATCCACATGCATTGCCTGATGATTTTGCGCATTTTCAGCAGACTAACCATATTTAAAGAATGAAACATTTTACCAAGTTCTCAACACCTAGAGTAACATACATTGTCATTGCCAGATACATAAGCTGTTTTTTTTCCATGCATATAATCTGCAGCAATGTATCCAGTATCAAGCTAACGCCTAGTGTATGGCTACTAAGCAGGTCAAGCGTAGGTGTGCCAAGAAATATGAATGCATAGAAGCTATCGGACAAATAGGGAAAGGATAATGTTACCTCGGTGTGGCTAATTACATCCATAAGTGTAAATCGCAGCCTTTTTACACCAGTACACATCCGGAGAACATGAAACACACTTGCTCCAAAGGAATGTCCTTTTGGCTTTATCTCCAGGGCCAAGCCTTCAATGTCCGGGAACCTTGTAATGTCTTCCATCAAGTACTGTTTGTTGGTAATGTCCTGGTGTAGAGTCATGCAAAGACACAATAATGGATTATTATTTATTTCTGATGGTTCGTAATTTCATATGGTTTAGATCCATGGGAAGTCACAAAAGGATAACTAATCAAAAATGGAAAGCGACGAGGATCTTGTTTAGAAATTCAATAACACATAACAAATGGTTCCTTTATGCTAGCAAATCAGAGCTCATGTGCCCCCTTGAGTAATGTATAAACTAGTGCTGCGAGTGTAGCGGTTTGTCACATCAACTTAAGTCAGCTAACTACTCAAAGGCAAAAAAAGGTAACCCCATAACATAGGTTTAAAAAGCTACAGTACTATGAAGGACAAATGACTGGGTGCGCTAAACCATGTTTCAGTGACTTGAGCTAAGAAAACAAAGTGAGAATTTCGTTGTATGCATACAGCACATTCCTTAATTTGGATTCCAAGTTTACGCAGTAATGGCATAACTCACATAAATATTAACTCACCAGCGGATAGACAAGGATGAATGTGAGATACAGGATGCTCTCAAAGCGCCGCATTAGGCCCAAACACCACTCATTTGATAATCTCCGGGAATCTTGTCCATATACAAGAAAAGGGTATGTGTCCAGCCACTTGAGATTTCTGATGTTGCCAAACTGGGTTGAGCTTGGTTCATAGGCATCGGTCCAATAGAGGCACATGAGCTGAGGGGCACAGATGTTTGCAACCGGCTCACTGTAAGTCGAACCATGAGCAAAGCAGTAGGTCACATTTAACACTTGGAGCGCCGGCGCAAGGACGGTGAGCTGCTGCATGTCATGCACTTTTATCAGACCAATTTGCAAGAGAGACTCGGAGCGAATGGTGATGTTGCCCAGACCAAGGGCGCCGTCTCCCTTGAGATGTTTTAGCTCGATTTCCAGGAGAGAATCTGAGCGGATCGCAAAGTTGGCAAGACCCGAGGCACCATGGACGGCGAGTTTCCGTAAGGCCGGGCAGCGCGGCGAGGAGACGGCATCACCGAGCATGCACGGACCACGCAGATCGACGCCAGACAGGAAGAGATCGGTGAGCCCGGCGAATACGCCGGCAGGCGGCATGGCGAGGGCGAGATTCCCTAGGTCGAGGCGGATCGCGGTGGCGTTCTCGAAGCAGGGTAGCTCAAGGGGGGCTCCTTGCGCGGCCTCGTCCTCCGTTTCGCTATGCCCCGCCGCCTTGATGATTCGTAGGTCGCCGGAGAGGCGGGGCGCGGCGATGTGGAGCCAGGCTGCCAGGGACTCGCGGGTGGGGTGGATGACCTTGACTTCGAGGCGGCGGAGGGCCAGCAATTCATTGGACTCGATGGCGGCGCGGATGCCGTTGGGACGCGTGGCGGGGTGGAAGAAGAGCTCCGGGAGCTGCGCCCAGAGGCGGCGCCAGTGGCGGGAGAGGCCGCTGGTCTGGGCGGCGGCGGCGGCGTCGCGGAGCTTGAGAAGGATGTCGATGAGAATGTCGACGGGAAGCGCGCTGAGGCGGTCCTCGGGTGGCGCGGCGATCTCCCCGTCGCTGTGCTCCATGGATTCGGAGATGGATTTGGTCACGCCGGCGAGTTGGGAATGGTCGGCGTACTGTAGTCGATTTCGCACACAGATGCTGAGGAGCGGATGGGAAAAGGTTGGCCAGAGCGGGCCTAGCTGCGAGTTTGCCGAGATTGTGGGCTGGCCCGTTTATTAGATGTGTATGGACATTTATTGGATGAACTTCTCCAACAGCTTTCCTCAAAGCCGCCTCCAAAAGTATTTGGACGGGTCGGATAAAATTTCGTTTCAGTCGCGTGCCTCAAAGCCTCCTTTCGTTCGGCGCGGTTAAATACGGTGTCTGGTGCTCTGAGTCCGTCCCGGTCCACACGGGACGCTCCGAGCACGCCGGACACAACTAAAAGCGAGGCGGGGTCCCACCTGTCGGCGACCACCTCCATAACAGTTGGTTCGCGCCTTTTATTTCTCTTCGCGCCTTCCGGCCGTTTGGACGGCAGATCTCTTCTGAGTCGGGCACCGCCGTGGTGGGTAGCTCTCTCGCCGGCCTTTTCGCCACCACCGCTTCGCCAGCGCATCCCAAAACGCGGAGTCAAATCCGCCCCACCTCCGCGCACATAATGTGTATGACGCCTTGTCGGGTAGGCGTGATAGGTCGCTGTTCGTTGCCTCATCTACCGCGGCTGAATTTTAACAATTAATTTTGCTTCAGACATGGATAGCGATGACGAGATGCTTTTCCGACTGCTGGAGGACGAGCAAGCCTTCGACGACGACATTTGGGAACATTTACTGATCATCGCGTCCCTCCAGAATATGCTTGACGCCGAGGCGGAGAAGCGGAAGAGGCTGCGCCGCGGAGAATCAAGGCGGGAAGAAAGAAGTCGAAGCCCCGGCAGAGGATGGAGGGGCATACCATGTTGCACAACGACTACTTCGCAGATGACGCAACACATGCCGACAATTTTCGGCGCCGGTATAGGATGAGCAAGGGTTGTTCATGAATATCCTCCACGGCGTTCGAGAGTTCGACCCCTACTTCAAGCTGAAGCACAACGTTGTAGGCGTTGTCAGGTTCTCGTTGATTCAGAAGTGCACCGCCGCCATGAGGATGCTTGCATACATAGCATCTACCGATACACAGGACGACTACCTTCGCATGAGTGAGTCTACTGCCATTGAGTACATGTACAAATTTTACCGAGCTGTGGTGGAAAAGTTCGGCAAATACTACTTGAGAGGGCCAACTGAAAAAGAGACTGCAAGGATCATGGCACAAAATGCTGCAAGAGAATTCCCTGGAATGCTTGAAAGCATCGATTGCATGCACTGGTCATGGAAGAACTGCATGTTTGCTTGGCAAGGTATATACAAAGGGCGTCATGGATATTGCAGTGTGGTGCTTGAAGCTGTGGCAGATTATGACCTGTGGATTTGGCATTCTTTCTTTGGCATGACGGGATCACACAATGACATCAACGTGTTGCAGTGGTCTCCGGTGTTCAGCAAACTAGTGGAAGGTTGTGCTCCACCATGCAACTATGAGATCAATGGCCACCAATATACTCAAACGCTATTATCTAGCCGATGGTATATATTCAAAATGAGGCACTTTTGTCAAAA